>NC_041002.1:32150130-32374646 GCF_004193775.1 Glycine soja | reverse complement strand
GAGAGATTTATCTGATTGTAGGCCGGAGAAACATCCATGAAGGAAAATAAAGCGAAATTGGCCGTGTTATCCACGAGGATATCAATGTGTGGCAAAGGAAATTGTCCTTGGGACTGGCCCGATTCAGGTCCCGATAATCCACACACATTTGTACTTTCCCCATCTTTCTTAGGGACTGGTACAATGTTGGCACCCATTCTGGATACGAGCGATGGCCAGAAAACCAGCGTCAAATTGCTTCTTCACTCTTCTTTTATCTTTAAGGATGTTTCGGGCTTCATCCTTCTCAGTTTCTGCTTTACCGGGGAACACTCGGGATTTAGAGGTAATCGGTGCTGTACAATGTCAGAACTCAAACCGGGCATATCTTGGTATGACAAGCAAAGATGTCTTGGTAGTCTTTTAGCAGGATTATTAATTCTTCACGGATAGGTGCGGTAATACCTGTACCTATCTTTACTTCCCTTTTTCCACTGCCAATTCCTAAGTCTACCAGCTCTGTTTCTTCTTGATGAGGCCCCATTTCTTGGTCCTCATGGGCGACCATTTCTTTCTAATTCTGGGGGAAGTCCCACATCCTCGTTTCCTTCATCTTCCGTTTGACTCATTTCTTGCTCGAAGTCGATAGGCGGGTCCCAGGTATTAGTACCTTCTGGGACTCGTCATCGGATCTGCCGTTTCAGAAAAAAAAGTAAACATGCAAATGAATGAGAATGGTTAGAGGCGTAGGAACAGATGAAGAAAGATCCTTGTATTATAAATTCAAAGACACAAAGCCTTAACAAAAGGAAAACTCTAAAGCCTAGGCCCAACTATAGAGCTTTTAAAACCGTAAAGGTTTACATTATGCTCGTTGCGTAAATGCCGGGGCGTTCCTCCACTTGCCAATTTCCCAGCTGGAAATCAGGAGGGCATGGTCGTACCAAATCCAATGTACTTGGAACATCATCTTCGTATATCGCGACCACTTGACCTTCGTCTCCCAGACCCGCGCTTATAAAGCTTCTACTTATGTGCAGGGCGGGCTTCCTTCACTTTCTTGCCTCAACCGCGAGCTTTGACCACCGCTCTTTCTTTCCGTGATGCTTCTCTTATATCTGCCTGAGTGGGTTTATAGCCTAAACCATACTTCCCACGATTTCCTTTGGCATTTATCAAGCTAGTTATGCCGCCGTTGTCTTTGCCTAAACCCATTCCGGGTTCGTAACCATTTCCCAACATAACTCGGGCCATCATTACTGCTGCATCGGATAGGCAAGCTTGCCCAGAGAAGGAGTCCATGGAGGAAATGCTGACCACCTCAAAAGACTGGAAAGCGGTTTCTAACGATTCTTCTGCGGCTTCCACATAAGGCATAGAGGATGGGCAGCTCACCAAGATGTCTTCCTCGCCTGACACGATGACCAAATGCCCCTCCACTACGAATTTCAACTTTTGGTGGAGCGTAGAGGGCACAACTCCCACTGAGTGGATCCACGGGCGCCCCAACAGACAGCTGTAGGGGGGGTTAATATCCATTATTTGGAAGGTGACTTGACAGGTGTGAGGGCCTATTTGTACTGGGAGATCGATCTCTCCCTAACCTCTCGGCGAGTGCCGTCGAAGGCACGAACCACCATTGAACTCGGCTTTAAGTGGGAAGCATTGAATGGTAATTTCTCCAAAGTTCTCTTAGGCATTACGTTTAAACTGGAACCATTATCGATGAGCACTTTGGCTACGACATGGTCCATACACTTGACTGATACGTGCAAAGCCTTATTATGCCCTCTCCCCTCGGCGGGGATTTCTTCTTCGGCGAAGGCAAGATAGTTGTTGGCAGTGATATTGTTGACCAGCCCTCCGAAACCTTCTACCGAGATATCTTGGGCTACATGGGCCTCGTTCAGAACTTTTACTAGCAGAGCCCGATGAGGCTCGGAGCTCATAAGTAACTCCAACAGCGAGACCCTGGCCGGGGTTTTGTTGAGCTGTTCGATAACCTTGAATTCGCTCTGCTGAATTATACGGAGGAACTCGCTGGCTTCCTCTAGCGACACCTCCTTTTTACCATCCTTTTTCTCCAGGAGGCCTTTTTCCGGAATATCTTTATTCGAAGCGTGGGGTGCTTCGCCATCTTGTTCCTCCACCACTTTTCCTTTTCCCTTGACATTCGCGGGTTGGACTGGTAGGTTCGGAGGCGCGAACACACGACCACCGCGGGTCACACCACTCGTTCCCGTGATATTTGTTACCTTAGCCGACAACGAGCTGACGTCGGTGGCTTCTTCTTCCTTCTCCCTCGAAGGTGTATATCTCCATGGGACTGCGTGGCTATTTTGGTACGGGAAAGGAACAGGTTTAGCTGCCAAGGGGTGTCTGGGCTTTTGCGAAGCTGTGCCTTTAGTGAAGTATATCACCAAGGGTTTTGGCTTCGCAACATTGCTCCCATCCGTGGACTGCATGCATATGTGCTGCTCTTCTCTTCCATCATTGCCAACTTCCAGTCGACCTTGATCTATCATCCGCTGTAACAATTCCTCTACTCCCAAACACGTTTCCATGTCATGCAGCTCGCCGGAATGTAGCAAACAGGAATCCTCCTTACACCCACTATGGGGAATCACACCTCCCTTTTGTAGGGCCTCAAAGATAAACCTCCTAGGGGTTGCCACATCCCTTAAAGGTTTAGACTTGCGCGGCCTATCGGACTCAACGGCGTTAATTGCTCCCCCTCCATGATTGGCGAGCGGGTTGGTTCTCACATTGGGCTGATCCTCTTGGAAGGTCAGCCATCCAGCATCCATTAAATGTTGGACCTTGTATTTAAGGGCCAAGCATTTTTCAACGGAATGTCCCGGGACACCCCCATGGTACTTGCAAGTTGCATTAGGGTCATACCACTTTGGGAAAGGGGGTTGGAGGACCCTTCCGGGAGTTATCATGGCCAAATGATTGGCGATGAGGGATGGTAAGAGGTCTTCGTACGTCATTGGGAGTGGGGTGAATTCTTGAAAGGGCCTCGGAGGGAAGTTCCTTGTTGCGTTGGAATTACCGGCCGGGCGAGTCGTGTTCGGAGTTGGAACTTGGGGAGCTTCCCTCTGGGCGGGTGCCTTAGGCTGCACGGGTGTTGAACCAGAGGCGTTCCCGGTATGAGCCGAGAATCTCGGGTGATGTTGCGCGTACTGATGGGTACCATGAGGTGTTTGCTGGGGTTTGACCCACGCGGGTGTTGAAGAGACGGCATGGGCATCTCCTTCCTTCCTTTTTGCCCCTGTTGCCCCGATTCTTTTGGCATTCGCACTCGTGGAGGAAACGTAATCAAACTTTCCTCTTTTCAATCCTACCTCGATTCTTTCCCCGGCGAATACTAGATCCGCAAAGCTGGACGGCATGTAACCTACTAGCTTCTCATAGTAGAACACCGGTAGAGTGTCTACCATCATGGTGATCATCTCTCTCTCAACCATGGGAGGAGCTACTTGTGCCGCCAAATCTCTCCACCGCTGCGCATATTCTTTAAAGGTTTCACCCTCTTTCTTGAACATATTCTGCAGTTGAGTGCGGTCGGGAGCCATATCGAAATTGTACTGATATTGCCTTAGGAAGGCAGTAATCAGATCCTTCCAAGTACGGATACGGGAAGCTTCCAAATTAGTGTACCACACTACCGCGGCTCCGGCCAAGCTATCTTGAAAGAAGTGTATTAATAGCTTCTCATCCTTAGAGTGTGCGCCCATCTTGCGGCAGTACATCTTGAGATGGTTTTTGGGACAAGTCGTCCCTTTATACTTGTCGAAGTCCGGCACTTTGAACTTCGGGGGAATAACAACATCAGGTACTAAGCAAAGATCCGTCATGTCTGCGAACGGATAGTCCCCAAATCCTTCCACGGCCCTCAATCTTTCCTCAAGGAGATCGAGCTTCCTCCTTTCTTCAGTTGCCGGGAACGGTCCTTCCATGGACAAGGCTATTGGTTGTGCTGCGATGTTGGGCTGAGGCAACGTGCTGGGTGCCGGCCCTTCGGGGATCGGGGGATAGAACTCGACATCCCTTCGAGCATAGTCTTGAGGGTCTTTGTGGACTTCTTCGGGCTGTTGAGGAGGCTCTCTTTCAAGGACGGGAGAAGCAATATGGCCCGCATCGTCTTGCAAGACGGGTGGTGAGTAGTTGGGCGGCAATCCATAAGGGTAAGCCGCTCGGTTGTATCCCAGGTGAGGGCTGCCATCGTGCCCCAGTGTGTCCCTTCCCCGTCCTACTATGTTTGAGGGAGGATGGTGCGCAGTTGCCAAGAGAGTTGGGTCTGCTTCGGCAGCCGAACTGACAGCGGCAGCGGTGGCCACGTTCTTTTCCATGAGCTGCCTCATACCAAACATGGCCTCCATCATGGAGGCCATTTGTTCTTTCAGAGCCGACATGTCGGCTTTCATCTATTCCTGTGTCTCCTCTTGATCCCCCATCGTTCTAGATTTGGATCTGGTGCGATAGGGATGCCTTGTGGTTCGTTTAGTTATGGTGTTTTTCCCTAAAAAACCAAACGTGAGGAGTGGGTAAAGAAAGAAAGAAAAATGCATGCTAGAGATGAAATGTAGGAGTGACTTGATTTGCACGAGCTTTTTGGAGTAGAAACATGGGACCAACTCATTTTATTTCAAAAAGAAAGTCGTATCTAGTCAAGGTCTGAGAGACCATATAAGTTTCCTAACAATTTCTAATTATGTGGGCCATTAAGTCTATCATATGCTGACAATAGCCGAGAAGCCCATGAATCTCTTCGGGGGCGGAGTAGGTGTCCGCCATCGCCTTGGCCTTGGCTAACAAGCGGGGAAGTTCTTGACTCCCGTTCAAGGTAAGAGCAAACCGATCCATCCACATGGTTGCCTCTTGGTGTAAAGAGTCGATCACCCTTCCTCTAGCCTCTTTTTCCGCGTATACTTGAGCATACTCGTCCGCGATCCTATGCTCGTGGGCCGTGGCTAGACCTAACTCTTCTTGGTACTTGGCGATGATAGCTAGCATGTTGGTCTCCGTCTCGCATAAACGCTGAGACAAGCTTCTTTTGGACCTTGAACAGGCAACTAACTCCTCTTTCAGAACCATGCTATGTGCTCGCGACTGGTCCCTTTCTTCCCTTCGCAGCTTGAGTTCACTATTGCTACCCCACTGAGCTCCGCGAAATTTATTCCAGCCATACTCTTCCTTGCGAGCCCTCTTGGTCTCTTGTTCAAGGGCTCTTGCGGTAGTTGCATTCTCCTCCCGTAATCCGGCACACTCCATCCGAATGTGTGTAGCGGCCAACTTGAACTTCTCCTTGGCAAGTTTCGCCTTTCCTAACTCACTTTTGAGAGCTTGGACTTCTTCGTCTTCTTTCGGTGCTTCAAAACTCTCTTCGCTGACAACTTTTAACTTGGCGAGCCAATCTAAACCTCGTATATGAACTTTCAACCATTCATGGTACCCACCAATGATGCCATTACGAATTCCCCTAAGTTCTCGATCTTTCCTTAATGGGGTTTCCCATGCCTTATGGATTCTTTGTATAGCCTTGGAATTTTGTGCGCCGAAATCCCTCACAAGGAAAGGAGACATACTTTCTTCCGTCGGTGCTCCCCTCATGGGGTACCCTAGTTGTCTTATAGCGAGCGCGGGATTGTAGTTAATACAACCCCTCGTTCCTATCAGCGGAATGTTTGGGTATCCTCCACATGAAAAAAGGACTCCTTCTTTTCCTTCCTTCCATCGGGGGAACCAACTGATTGTTCTACCTCCTATCCCGGCCAAAAGCTGGTCCCAATCTATTCTCCTTTTTTCAGTACACGAGCGATGGCTCAGGAGCGGACATGGATGCCTTGTGTCTTGCTGGAACAAGTGCGAAACCAACCAAACATAGAGGGCAGGCAAGCAACAGATGATCCGTGCGCTACTCTTTTCGCACCTTCGGTCAAATGTGTCAAATAAATCTGCCAAGACAGCTACCACCGGACTTTCCTTGCTATGGTGGTATGCAAGGAAAGCGTCGATTGCTGCTAGGTCTACCAAACCATCCACGTTTGGAAAGAGGACGACCCCAAAAATTAGCAAAGCTAACACATCCATAAACGGGACCCAATCTCCTTGATTGGCCATACCCCTTGCCTTGTCTTCTAGGTACCTCCGTGGTAGGCCCGCTATGCCGTTTCGAGTCTGTTTCATGCGGTCCAAACCTCTCGCTGAATCTTTGACCACAGTTGCAATTCTACTCAAAGAGGGGAGACACCCGGAGGAAAGATATGGTTTTCTTCCCCCGAGAGGACACCCTAGAATTTTCTCAAATTCTTCAATGGTTGGTACTAATTGGAAGTCTCAGAACGTGAAGCATCTCAAAGGCTGGTCATAGTATTGGGTGAGTGATGCAATGGCTTCTATGGATACCTCCGCTATGGTCAACTCTAAGATCTTTCCGTAAGTCTTGTGGAAGGCTTGCATTTGGAGAGGTTCCATCAACCGCCCTAATTCCTTGATGCTGGTGGTATCTAGGCTTTTAACCTTGACTTGGTAGAACCTCTTGCCGGTTTGATTTGTTCCCATGCTTACTAAAGTGAGACAAAAAGCTGGTGCAAATCAAAACTCCGATATCTCATGGATGGGATGGATGAATGCATGAAGGAATGCAGATGACACAGATGCAATCTAGGAATGCGGGGGCCCAAGGAATTGTCTCCTTCTTAGATACAACGTCTAGGGGTAGTGAAGTGCCCCAACATACGTTTTTAAGAAGGCGACACGGACCCTCCGTTGGTTTGTTTACAGAGGGGATCAAGACAGAACCCATATGCGATGCATATGCAAAAGACGCAATACGGGAATGTACATAGTATGACAATATTCACTGAACATAAGCAAAAGGGTATATGATACTTATGCATGGCAGTGTGAAAAATGGCACGCAGCGTGTTCGCTCCGTGCCCCTATTTAAAGGACCTACAAGGGAGAGAACTAACTAGGTATTTAGCAATAACCCCCCAAGGTAGTCATATCTCTCTTGACGGTTTCTAGAGGTATTATCCTCTTCGAAGAACATATTGCAGCAGTAGGGACTACTAGCAACAATAAGTTTTCAAAGAGAAAAGCTCTAGATGAGGGTTCACTGTAATCAAGCAAGTCGGAGACCTAGCATGATCACAGATTCGCCTCCACTCCTTATGTTCCCATGAACCTGGGTATAGGGCCCCTTTTCAACTCACAGTGTGTGCAAATAGTGTTGGTGTTTGTGTGCATCAAATGAATAAATATTTACCTCATGCATACATTTTAAAACGCACTAAAAGCAACAAAGAGTTTATAATCACGAGAACATAAAAAATAAAGGGAAACCAACAAAGGAGAAAGTCCTGATAAAACTTTGCATAAGATTAAACGGCCTAACTCTCTAAAAATAGTCCCCAGTGGAGTCGCCAACTGTCGCAACCTACCCTTCGGCGGGAGGGCGACGCGTGACTCGCGGGATGCGTGTTCCACGAAAGGAATACGCGCGGAGTCGCCACCAACGTTTATTTGAGGAAAACGTCGGAAAAACCGGAAAAGACGCGATCTACGAACTTTTAAGTGAAAGGTTCGGGAGTTGTATTTACGCACGGGGAAGGTATTAGCACCCCACGCGTCCGTCCCAAGGGACGGCAGCCTTTAATCAAATGTGCAAACATGACTTTGATTTTTTTACGTTCCCTTTTATGTCCTTATATCCTTTATACCCTTTTTATATTTTTTCTCTTTTTGTGGTCGACAAGGGTGTTTCCCTTTGCTCCTACGTATTCCTCAATTGCGATGAGGAAATCAGACCTACGTAGTTCTTTCCTATCAAGTGATTCTCTTTTTACTTAAGAGGTAATCATTTTAAGGCGTTAGACCTTAAAAATAACCCATTTTACTTAGTAAGAAATTGAAATGATAAACTTCAAAAACCTATTTTTGTGGACGAGCTTGACTAGGCGAGTTGATTTTAGCCTTAGTTATTAGTCAATTCAATTAAGAATGAGAAATCCCAAAGAGAAAATGTCCGATTGATTTTCCGCTTTATTTTACTAAAAGGTATATTTTTTTGTTATTATATTATTATTTTATCTCTTTTTGATTTCCAACGTGGTTACGGCACGACCGAATGGTCGGAATTCATTTTAAACGAAGTTAACGGATAATACAATTCAAACATTCGGTGGAAATTTATTTTATTTTTAGGTTAAGCGAGAAATGATTTAAATAAAATGGCTTAAGCACGTCAAGAGGGGGTATAAAAAGTAAATGAAATGAGAATAAAAATACACGAAACACAATGTGGACCACCACGGGTACATAGAATGAATCGAAAAGCTTGGTTCGAGGTACTTACCCGTTGAAGATCGAAGAACGATGAAGAACGAATGAAGAACGTCGAAGAACGGTCAAAACCTTTGCGAAATTCCTCACGGAAAACGTTACGGAAATGATTCGGAAGCGCCTCGGCTTAGATTTTCTTCACGGAAACAATTTTTCCAAGCAAATTCAAAAGAGAGAGAAGTGCCTAAGGGGCTGAACCCTTTTCTTCTTCACTTCCTCCCCTATTTATAGCAAAATAGGGGAGATGGTTGCCGCCCAGCTCGCCCAGGCGAGCCAGGTTGCTTCCTCCAGAAGCAACAGCCTTCTGGAGGAATCTTCTGGAGGGCCCAAGTGAGCCTGGTTGCTATTTGCACCCCCATTTTTACTAAGTACACCCCCTGCCTTTTTTTTTTGTGATTCTTTTTTCGTAAAGTTACGGAAACTTACGAATTTCGTAACGATACTTGTTTTCTTTCCGTAATGTTACGGAACCTTGCGGATTACATAATCATCCCCTTTTTGACCTACGGAATGTTACGGAACTTACGGATTGTGCATCAATATTTTTTTGTTTTCCGGCATGTCTTGGAATTTCACAAATTGCCTAATGATGGGTGTCAAGCACCTTACAAGGACCAAACAAAAGGTCGCATGTCATCAAGCAAAGGTCCCCAGATGAAATTAGGGTATGACACTCTTGTATGTTGACATGAGTAATAGGATATTTTCTACACATGTGCGTGTGCATAAATGGGTTACATGAGTTTGGTCTAAATCAGGGGGGTTGGCACGACATTTTTGCGTTAAGATAAGCATTATCTTGTAAAACTAACTTCCAAATGTTTGTTCTCGCAAGAAATGGCCCCGAGGAAACTTGCCTCAAAGAGATCCAGGAAGGATAAAGCGGCCGAAGGAACTAGTTCCGCTCCCGAGTATGACAGTCACCGCTTTAGGAGCGTTGAACACCAGCAGCGCTTCGAGGCCATCAAGGGATGGTCATTTCTCCGGGAGCGACGCGTCCAACTCAGGGACGATGAGTATACCGATTTCCAGGAGGAGATAGTTCGCCGGCGGTGGGCATCACTGGTTACCCCCATGGCCAAGTTCGATCCAGACATAGTCCTCGAATTTTATGCCAATGCTTGGCATACAGAGGAGGGCGTGCGAGATATGAGGTCTTGGGTGAGGGGTCAGTGGATCCCGTTTGATGCAGATGCTATCGGCTAGCTCCTGGGGTATCCTTTAGTGCTGGAAGAGGGTCAGGAGTGCGAGTATGGCCAGAGGAGGAACCGGTTCGATGGGTTCTGTGGCGTCCCCAAAATAATGACTGGTTTAATAGTAATGATTTAATTAACAAAAACCATGGTAAATTTTTTTTTCTTCTTTTTCTTTTTCATTTCTTTCTCTTTTCACCAAAACAAGGTTTCGAAGGAAAATCCTCACTACAGAGTCCTGAATGGCCAGTTCACAACTCTATTCGGAGTCATTTCTTTCTCACCGCTCATAATCTCTAAACTATTTTGCTTTTTCAAAAGAAAGAATGTACCAGCCATTACTTTAGGTCGTCACGTGAAAGTAAAAGAATAAAATACGGTCGATAAACTCTTTTACAAATAAAGTTGCTAACGCTTTCTTTTCAAATAACAAGATCGATCACAAATGCATTCATCATTTAAAGTTGTCCAAAATATGGGAGTTTTACAAAATATATATAGTGTCATCCAGAGCAAAGGTGTCCATAGTGGTGGCTTCAGCCACAAGTATACAATTATCAAATTCCTATACATCAGGTCTACCCATACAAAGCAAAAGAGTAAACCTAACAGTCAGTCCTAGATACGCCCACCCTCAAAAAGTATACAAAACTAATCCAAGGAGTTGTCCACTCCACCGTGCGCTGAAGCGTCCGTGCAGGTTCATCTGGATGCACCAAAGAAGTAGCCGTGAATCGAATGGTGCCCCGAAATCGGCACCTCGTGTTGCCTTCGAGGGTCTCCCAAGCTCCCTTTAGGCACTCCGTCTCTACTCGATCACGGATTAGCTGCGCCGCCATCACGATCTACAAGAAAGAAGAGAAACGGGTAGACTCTTTCACAAGAATCTAACTATGCTGCACACAATACTTCTACAAACCATTACATGCAAGTAAGAAGGGTATCTTAAGGCTTTTCGTCTCTGGTAATCGATTACACAGCCTTGGTAATCGATTACCAGAGGCTAAACTTGAACTACACAGCCTCAGGACATGAAATATGCAATAATGCACTGTGTAATCGATTACACATGCCTGGTAATTGATTACCAGTGACCCATCCCTCTGTGTAATCGATTACACAGGCTGGTAATCGATTACCAGAGGCTCCCTTAGCTTCCTGACTCCGTTTTCAAGCCTGGTAATCGATTACATCCCCTGGTAATCGATTACCAGAGACCATCTTAGCCTCCTGTCTTCATTTTTAAGCCTTGTAATCGATTACCCACCCTTGGTAATCGATTACCAGAGGCCATATCTCACATATTACACAAAATTCACAGCTGGCCAGCCACCACAAGCCTCCTTGCTTTGTGGTCTTGTTTTCCTTTTATCTGTTGACTGCCAGGAGCTCGCCTGCTTAGGTACATCACAGGTTCTCACTGACCGACTATGCCCGGGTTGGGTCGGGATTGGTCAAGCTTGGTTTTGGGCAATAGCACCCCACCTGACGTCCCCAAGGTCTCCTGACCCCCGCGACATATCTCCAGGTACCACTCTGTGGTCAACAATAAAAGCAGGAAGTTTCACCCTTCAACACTTCCTCATCTCAAGCTTGTAGGATTATGGGGTACCCATCACATGTGGTACTAGGTGGCGGTCGGGCGATGGTGCACAACAAGTTTTCCACATCCACGATGCGCGCATAAACCCACCATCCCCTGTTGCCCACCTCCAACTGAGCTCACGTACTCCCACGTAGCCCATATCCTCGTTTCTCTCAACACCGGGTCCCCATCAATCCTCCCAAGCTTCCACAACATCCAAGCAAAACAACATTCAAACAGCACAAGCTATCACAGCCAAGCAAAACAGAGCAAAGGCAGAGAACTCTGCTCAACACATCAACCAAAATCACAGCTTTTCTCACTTAAAGACCACAGTAACAATTCCTTTGATCCAATTCGTTAACCGTTGGATCGACTCCAAAATTTTACTGGAAGTCTATAGTGCATAAGCCTACATTTTGACCGTTGGGATCTACTAGCAAACATCCAGAACTCATTCTGTACTACTCTTTCCACAGCCAACCACACACAAGCATTTTCTGCACCAAGCTAAAATCCTGCTGCACCTATTTTGACAGCAAAATTCTGCATAAGTGCAGATTTCGAAAATCACACTTCCCCTCATCCAATCTTGCTCAAATCAAATCCTACAAGTCCCAAATCATGTATCAAACATGTCTAAACCAAAGCCAAGCTTCAAACCACAACAACACAAAATCTAGGTGTCCAAAACCCCTCAATTCAATGGCTTTTCTAGGTTTGAAAGGTGAAATTTAGAATGAGGTAAATTTGAAGCAAACTCTCACCTCACACCAGTCCATAACATCTATTTAGACTTGTTCAAGCTGGATTTACACCTAAAATCTCACCGAATCAAAATTTGACTCTTCAACACCCAAATTTTGCCCTAGAAATGGCTCTTGGTTCACTTTGGTCATTTGTTTTTCTCTCTAGCTCAGCCTAACCTTTCTCACATGTCCTAAATGACATTTCAAGCTAGTATTAACTCACTTTAACCTCCATTTACCACAGAATTCAGACTTAGCCTTCCAACTCTCAAAGTCTCGCTCTTTTTCCACTCATAACATCACATTCTCACTTTCTAACCCTAGGTTAGTTCTACCCTTCATCTCTAACAGTTTTCCATCAGCAATTTCAGCATATAAACATCACAAACATCATCTCAAAAACCCTAAAACAGAATGGGTATGTTTAACTCATCCAAACATGGCAATTTCAACAAGTTTTCAGCAAATGCCTTCACAAATAATCATCACACAGCAGAAAACTAACATAACCACCCATCATATCTCCCAAAACCCCATACCCACGAAATTTAAGAGAGAAAGAAGTCCACCCAAACCTGAAATTTCGAAGTCCCACTCGTAGCCACGCACTTCACGACTCCAAAAATGCTCTCCTTTCACGATTTGGGGCAGAAATGGTGGCCAAAGGTTGAAGCTTTGCTTGACGCTTCAATGGAGAATGAAGAAGAAGAAAGCTACGTGAGAGAGGGAGAGAAAAGGCTTCTGAATTTCTGCTTTGGCTGAGTGAGGAGAGAGAAAAGCTTTTTGGTTTTAAAAAAATAAAAAGGGTTTTCCCTTTTTTTTCCATTATTTTATTCAAGCTCTGCCACATGTCCCTATTTGATTGGAGCAAAAGGGCCCACTTTCTCTTTTTGACTGTGACCCATACTCAGTCACCAAAGTGAGAAAAATCTGACCTTTGAAACGCTAAAATCCTGCCTCGGTTTGCGTGTCGTTTCTCTGATTCCAGTTTCTCGCGTTTCTCTGCGTCCGCCGGGGCCAGTTTTCGAAAGCAAGCAATATATATATCAAAACGCTCAGAATGAAACCCCGAGCGTGGTTTAGAGGTTGGTTTCGTTAAATTTTAAGTCGCACGCAAAACGATGATTTTTAACTAATTAATTAGGAATTAACCCATAACCTCCCAGTTATGGATTTCTTTCCCTTAATTAGCCTAACCCGCATATCTTGCCCCCCGCTATTCCTACTTCTACCAAGAACATATAGGCATATACACTGAATAATACTTATATATAATCATTCAAAATACATCGTTTCCAAAAATTCCGGATAGAAATTTCCAGGATGTTACAATACTCCCACCCTTTTAGGAATTTCGTCCCCGAAATTAACTACTCTATGAACAAACTTGGGTACAATTCTCTCATCCTATCCTCCAACTCCCATGTAGAATCACCCTCATCGGTTCCCCACTGCACCTTCACCAACGCGATCTCCTTTCCTCTCAACGACTTCGTCCTTCGGTCAGTGATTTCCTGAGGTTGTGCTCTATAGGTGAGGTTATCCTTCACCTGTACCTCGTCCACTGCAAGTATATGTGACGGATCTGGGTTGTACCGTCTCAGTTGAGAGACATGGAACACAGGATGCAAATTCGATAAACTCGGAGGTAAGGCGATATGATAAGCTACAGGCCCAATCTTCTTCAAAATCTGATATGGACCTAGATACTTGGGTGTCAACTTCCTAGCTTTAAGAGCCCTTCCGACTCCGGTTAAGGGAGAAACCTTCAAAAACACATGTTCTCCTTCCTGAAAATCTAGTGGCTTCCTCCTTCTATCATAGTAGCTCTTCTGCCTATCCTGAGATGCTTTTATCTTCTCTCGAATCAACCTCACTTGTTCGTTAATCTGTTGTAGCATTTCAGGTCCAAGAAGTACTGCTTCTCCATCATCATACCAACAAATAGGAGTTTTGCACTTCCGTCCATATAGAGCTTCAAAAGGAGCCATACCAATACTGGCTTGGTAGCTATTGTTGTAAGTAAACTCAATCAATGGCAAACAATCCATCCAGCTACCTTGTTGCTCTATAATACACGCCCGAAGTAGATCCTCTAGAGTCTGAATGGTTCGTTCAGTCTGACCATCTGTTTGAGGATGATAAGCTGAACTAAGCTTCAGCTTTGTCCCCAAGGCTTCATGTAGACTCGTCCAAAATCGTGAAGTGAACCTCGGATCCCTGTCAGATACAATACTAGAAGGAATTCCATGCAACCTTATCACTTCCTTGATGTACAACTCCACTAGCTTCTCCATTCTATACTTCATATTCACCGGAATAAAATGAGCAGATTTGGTGAGTCGATCTACTATGACCCACACAGCATCATGTCCACGACTAGTCTTGGGCAAACTAGATACAAAATCCATAGATGTGCTCTCCCATTTCCATTCCGGAATCTCCAATGGCTTCAATTCTCCTGATGGTCGCTGGTGCTCAACCTTAGCCTTTTGACATGTCAAACATCTTGCTACATATTCAGCTACATCTTTCTTCATGCCATGCCACCAAAAACTTCTCTTCAAATCTTGGTACATCTTAGTCATTCCAGGATGGAAACTAAGACGACTTTTATGAGCTTCTTCCAAGATCTTTACTCTCAAATCATCTAAAGATGGCACACATATCCTCCCCTTGAATCTAATTAACCCGGTTGTGTCCTTCTCAAACTCCACACCCTTATCCCCCATTATTTCTAACACCTTGCCTTGCAAAAACGGGTCATCCCCTTGAGCCTCGCGTATGTGATCTACAAATTCATTGGTGATCTGCAATGCTCCCACAAATAAGCTCTTGGGTCGCACCTCAATTGCTAGATTCAAATCTCGGAACTCCTCTATCAATCTCTGCTCCAAACTCATCATAGTCGCAACATGTAAGGATTTCCGGCTTAGCGCATCGGCTACTACATTAGCCTTTCCTGGATGGTAGGAAAGTCCAAAATCATAATCCTTGAGGAACTCCATCCACCTTCGTTGTCTCATATTGAGTTCCTTCTGATCGAACAAGTATTTGAGACTCTTGTGATCACTGAAAACTTCAAAACGAGTACCGTACAAATAATGCCTCCAAATCTTTAAGGCAAAGACCACCGCTGCTAGTTCCAAGTCATGAGTCGGATAGTTAACTTCATGAGGACGTAATTGACGTGAAGCATAAGCCACTACTCTTCCTTCTTGCATCAACACACACCCCAAGCCTTGCCCGCTTGCATCGCAATACACTTCAAATGTTCTCTTAGGGTCGGGCAAAATTAACACTGGAGCTGTCGTCAACCGCCTCTTCAACTCTTGGAAACTTTGATCACACTTCTCATTCCAGAAAAACTTCTCATTCTTACGAGTCAACTTAGTTAGGGGCAATGCCAATTTAGAAAATCCTTCAATGAACTTTCTATAATAGCCAGCCAACCCCAAGAAGCTTCGAACCTCCGTTGGAGTTGTCGGTTGTTGCCACTCCATAACCGACTCCACCTTGTTCGGATCCACCGCGACCCCGTCCTTAGAAATCACGTGCCCTAAGAACTGCACTTTCTCCAACCAAAAGTCACATTTCGACAATTTGGCGAACAACTTCCTATCCCTCAGGATATGCAACACAATCCTCAAGTGCTTCTCATGCTCCTCCTTATTCCTCGAATACACTAGGATATCATCAATGAACACAACCACGAACTGGTCCAAGTAATCATGGAATATACGATTCATATAATCCATGAAAATAGCCGGAGCATTAGTCACTCCAAATGGCATGACTAAATACTCGTAGTGCCCATACCGAGTCCGAAATGCAGTCTTTGGGATATCTTCCTTCTTAACTCGGATTTGATGATACCCCGATCGCAGATCGATCTTCGAAAATACCGTCGCTCCCCTCAATTGGTCAATCAAATCATCTATCCTTGGTAGAGGATATTTGTTCTTGATAGTGACCTTGTTTAACTGCCGGTAGTCCACACGCATCCTCATACTTCCATCCTTCTTTTTAACCAACAAGACCGGCGCTCCCCACGGTGATGCGCTTGGACGAACAAATTGTTTGCTCAAAAGGTCCTGTACTTGTGCCTTCACCTCTGCTAGTTCCACCGGAGACATTCTATAAGGCGCAATCGACACTGGATTCGCCCTAGGCACCAAGTCAATAATGAATTCCACTTCTCTCTCAGGTGGCAATTCACAAACATCATCCGGAAAAACTTCTGGAAATTCTGACACCACCGGTATACAACTAACTTCAGCGTCCTCTTCCACATACATAGAGAACAACACCATGTAAGTTCGAACATCCCCCGTTCCTTCGTTGGCTGCATCCTCTTTCAAAGATTCACTTGGAACTACATCTCCACCAAACACTAGCATCTTCTCCTTACAGTCTAGAAAGATATGGTTAGTAGATAACCAATCCATCCCCAAGATCACATCTAGATGAGCTAAAGGTAGGCAAATCAAATCCGCCATAAAAGATCGACCCTCAACAATTATAGGACACTTCAAACACACCCGAGAGGTGGTTACAGGCTCGCTCGTCGGAGTAGACACCACCATATCATATGGCAACTCCGTCGCACATAACCCCAACCTCTCCACACATGCATGAGATATGAAAGAATGTGTGGCACCTGAATCATAAAGTACATCTAGTAGTTTATCAGCAATCATACACTTACCCCGTATCAAATCGTCGGAGGCAGCCGCTTCTGAGCCACTCATAGCAAATACCCGAGAGGGTACTTTTGGTCTTCCACCACTAATGTTGTTGTTGCTAACATTACCGCTCCTTGTGGAATTAGTGGGTCCACGATTGACGGTGTTGGAATTGGCAGTTACCGTTGGTCTCCCGGTCACCCTACATTCTCGAGCATAATGGCCCACCTTGCCACACACATAACAACGGTTCTCCTGTGTCTGCTGGAGCTGTGGGCAATTCCTCTTAAGATGCGGTCCTCCACACTGAAAGCATTGTACCCCAGTCCCCCTTGACTGGCTCATGTTGGAGGCAGCCATAGGTTGCTTCCCCTTGTTGCTAGCATACGGCTTCATCCTCTTGTTACCATTCCCCCTAAAAGGATGGTTTCTCTGAGGTCCTCCAACACCTATAGCTTGCCTCTCCTTCATCTTGTCCTCAAAAATCTTGCACTTTGTCACCAACTGATTAAAATCCGTAATCTGCATATAACTAACCGCCTGTTGGATCTCCAACCGAAGCCCATTCTCAAACTGAGCACACAGATCTTCCTCATTCCGAGCATCTTGGTATTGAGGCCAATACTGCAGAAGCTCATTAAACTTAGCCGTGTACTCCCCAACAGACATGTTTCCTTGCTTCAAATCCAGAAATTCCCTCGCCTTCCGCTTCCTGAGATCTCGCGGGAAGTAATTCTCCAGGAATTTGTCCTTGAAGGCATTCCAAGGAATCACGCCTCCAGGTGCAACAAATGAAGGCTTCACGAACTTCCACCAATTCTCGGCCTCTCCTTGGAGCATAAATGTCGCATAAAGGACCTTATGCTCCTCAAGGCAACCCATCGCCTCAAAAATCTTTTCTGTCTCAGCTAACCACAACCTAGCACCTTCTGGATCATAGTCTCCACTGAACTTTGGCGGGTGGTTCTTACGGAAAGCCATGAGTCCCCGATACTCCGCCGGCTCCACATCACGTTCTTGCACTAGAGTTTCCAGCACAGCGGTGATGCGGTCAAGGACATCACGGTTCTTATCCCTAGCACGTCCTGCCATACCTATCCTGTAGGGAAACTATTAGCACCCAAGAAATCCTAAAGAGAGAGTGTACCATACAGGTTATGACAGTTATAACTACATCCTTCTCTTTATACATACTCATACACACAACAATCCTGTGAATCAGTCACACAACCATGCTCAAGACAAGAAGGCAAAAATACACACAATGTGTGACTTAACGTCACTCCCCGAAACCTACTCCCAAGTTTCAGAGATACACAGCATTCACACAGCAAGACCATAACAGGTTCACTAGAATCCAACTTTTGCTCTGATACCACCAATTGTGGCGTCCCCAAAATAATGACTGGTTTAATAGTAATGATTTAATTAACAAAAACCATGGTAAATTTTTTTTTCTTCTTTTTCTTTTTCATTTCTTTCTCTTTTCACCAAAACAAGGTTTCGAAGGAAAATCCTCACTACAGAGTCCTGAATGGCCAGTTCACAACTCTATTCGGAGTCATTTCTTTCTCACCGCTCATAATCTCTAAACTATTTTGCTTTTTCAAAAGAAAGAATGTACCAGCCATTACTTTAGGTCGTCACGTGAAAGTAAAAGAATAAAATACGGTCGATAAACTCTTTTACAAATAAAGTTGCTAACGCTTTCTTTTCAAATAACAAGATCGATCACAAATGCATTCATCATTTAAAGTTGTCCAAAATATGGGAGTTTTACAAAATATATATAGTGTCATCCAGAGCAAAGGTGTCCATAGTGGTGGCTTCAGCCACAAGTATACAATTATCAAATTCCTATACATCAGGTCTACCCATACAAAGCAAAAGAGTAAACCTAACAGTCAGTCCTAGATACGCCCACCCTCAAAAAGTATACAAAACTAATCCAAGGAGTTGTCCACTCCACCGTGCGCTGAAGCGTCCGTGCAGGTTCATCTGGATGCACCAAAGAAGTAGCCGTGAATCGAATGGTGCCCCGAAATCGGCACCTCGTGTTGCCTTCGAGGGTCTCCCAAGCTCCCTTTAGGCACTCCGTCTCTACTCGATCACGGATTAGCTGCGCCGCCATCACGATCTACAAGAAAGAAGAGAAACGGGTAGACTCTTTCACAAGAATCTAACTATGCTGCACACAATACTTCTACAAACCATTACATGCAAGTAAGAAGGGTATCTTAAGGCTTTTCGTCTCTGGTAATCGATTACACAGCCTTGGTAATCGATTACCAGAGGCTAAACTTGAACTACACAGCCTCAGGACATGAAATATGCAATAATGCACTGTGTAATCGATTACACATGCCTGGTAATTGATTACCAGTGACCCATCCCTCTGTGTAATCGATTACACAGGCTGGTAATCGATTACCAGAGGCTCCCTTAGCTTCCTGACTCCGTTTTCAAGCCTGGTAATCGATTACATCCCCTGGTAATCGATTACCAGAGACCATCTTAGCCTCCTGTCTTCATTTTTAAGCCTTGTAATCGATTACCCACCCTTGGTAATCGATTACCAGAGGCCATATCTCACATATTACACAAAATTCACAGCTGGCCAGCCACCACAAGCCTCCTTGCTTTGTGGTCTTGTTTTCCTTTTATCTGTTGACTGCCAGGAGCTCGCCTGCTTAGGTACATCACAGGTTCTCACTGACCGACTATGCCCGGGTTGGGTCGGGATTGGTCAAGCTTGGTTTTGGGCAATAGCACCCCACCTGACGTCCCCAAGGTCTCCTGACCCCCGCGACATATCTCCAGGTACCACTCTGTGGTCAACAATAAAAGCAGGAAGTTTCACCCTTCAACACTTCCTCATCTCAAGCTTGTAGGATTATGGGGTACCCATCACATGTGGTACTAGGTGGCGGTCGGGCGATGGTGCACAACAAGTTTTCCACATCCACGATGCGCGCATAAACCCACCATCCCCTGTTGCCCACCTCCAACTGAGCTCACGTACTCCCACGTAGCCCATATCCTCGTTTCTCTCAACACCGGGTCCCCATCAATCCTCCCAAGCTTCCACAACATCCAAGCAAAACAACATTCAAACAGCACAAGCTATCACAGCCAAGCAAAACAGAGCAAAGGCAGAGAACTCTGCTCAACACATCAACCAAAATCACAGCTTTTCTCACTTAAAGACCACAGTAACAATTCCTTTGATCCAATTCGTTAACCGTTGGATCGACTCCAAAATTTTACTGGAAGTCTATAGTGCATAAGCCTACATTTTGACCGTTGGGATCTACTAGCAAACATCCAGAACTCATTCTGTACTACTCTTTCCACAGCCAACCACACACAAGCATTTTCTGCACCAAGCTAAAATCCTGCTGCACCTATTTTGACAGCAAAATTCTGCATAAGTGCAGATTTCGAAAATCACACTTCCCCTCATCCAATCTTGCTCAAATCAAATCCTACAAGTCCCAAATCATGTATCAAACATGTCTAAACCAAAGCCAAGCTTCAAACCACAACAACACAAAATCTAGGTGTCCAAAACCCCTCAATTCAATGGCTTTTCTAGGTTTGAAAGGTGAAATTTAGAATGAGGTAAATTTGAAGCAAACTCTCACCTCACACCAGTCCATAACATCTATTTAGACTTGTTCAAGCTGGATTTACACCTAAAATCTCACCGAATCAAAATTTGACTCTTCAACACCCAAATTTTGCCCTAGAAATGGCTCTTGGTTCACTTTGGTCATTTGTTTTTCTCTCTAGCTCAGCCTAACCTTTCTCACATGTCCTAAATGACATTTCAAGCTAGTATTAACTCACTTTAACCTCCATTTACCACAGAATTCAGACTTAGCCTTCCAACTCTCAAAGTCTCGCTCTTTTTCCACTCATAACATCACATTCTCACTTTCTAACCCTAGGTTAGTTCTACCCTTCATCTCTAACAGTTTTCCATCAGCAATTTCAGCATATAAACATCACAAACATCATCTCAAAAACCCTAAAACAGAATGGGTATGTTTAACTCATCCAAACATGGCAATTTCAACAAGTTTTCAGCAAATGCCTTCACAAATAATCATCACACAGCAGAAAACTAACATAACCACCCATCATATCTCCCAAAACCCCATACCCACGAAATTTAAGAGAGAAAGAAGTCCACCCAAACCTGAAATTTCGAAGTCCCACTCGTAGCCACGCACTTCACGACTCCAAAAATGCTCTCCTTTCACGATTTGGGGCAGAAATGGTGGCCAAAGGTTGAAGCTTTGCTTGACGCTTCAATGGAGAATGAAGAAGAAGAAAGCTACGTGAGAGAGGGAGAGAAAAGGCTTCTGAATTTCTGCTTTGGCTGAGTGAGGAGAGAGAAAAGCTTTTTGGTTTTAAAAAAATAAAAAGGGTTTTCCCTTTTTTTTCCATTATTTTATTCAAGCTCTGCCACATGTCCCTATTTGATTGGAGCAAAAGGGCCCACTTTCTCTTTTTGACTGTGACCCATACTCAGTCACCAAAGTGAGAAAAATCTGACCTTTGAAACGCTAAAATCCTGCCTCGGTTTGCGTGTCGTTTCTCTGATTCCAGTTTCTCGCGTTTCTCTGCGTCCGCCGGGGCCAGTTTTCGAAAGCAAGCAATATATATATCAAAACGCTCAGAATGAAACCCCGAGCGTGGTTTAGAGGTTGGTTTCGTTAAATTTTAAGTCGCACGCAAAACGATGATTTTTAACTAATTAATTAGGAATTAACCCATAACCTCCCAGTTATGGATTTCTTTCCCTTAATTAGCCTAACCCGCATATCTTGCCCCCCGCTATTCCTACTTCTACCAAGAACATATAGGCATATACACTGAATAATACTTATATATAATCATTCAAAATACATCGTTTCCAAAAATTCCGGATAGAAATTTCCAGGATGTTACAATACTCCCACCCTTTTAGGAATTTCGTCCCCGAAATTAACTACTCTATGAACAAACTTGGGTACAATTCTCTCATCCTATCCTCCAACTCCCATGTAGAATCACCCTCATCGGTTCCCCACTGCACCTTCACCAACGCGATCTCCTTTCCTCTCAACGACTTCGTCCTTCGGTCAGTGATTTCCTGAGGTTGTGCTCTATAGGTGAGGTTATCCTTCACCTGTACCTCGTCCACTGCAAGTATATGTGACGGATCTGGGTTGTACCGTCTCAGTTGAGAGACATGGAACACAGGATGCAAATTCGATAAACTCGGAGGTAAGGCGATATGATAAGCTACAGGCCCAATCTTCTTCAAAATCTGATATGGACCTAGATACTTGGGTGTCAACTTCCTAGCTTTAAGAGCCCTTCCGACTCCGGTTAAGGGAGAAACCTTCAAAAACACATGTTCTCCTTCCTGAAAATCTAGTGGCTTCCTCCTTCTATCATAGTAGCTCTTCTGCCTATCCTGAGATGCTTTTATCTTCTCTCGAATCAACCTCACTTGTTCGTTAATCTGTTGTAGCATTTCAGGTCCAAGAAGTACTGCTTCTCCATCATCATACCAACAAATAGGAGTTTTGCACTTCCGTCCATATAGAGCTTCAAAAGGAGCCATACCAATACTGGCTTGGTAGCTATTGTTGTAAGTAAACTCAATCAATGGCAAACAATCCATCCAGCTACCTTGTTGCTCTATAATACACGCCCGAAGTAGATCCTCTAGAGTCTGAATGGTTCGTTCAGTCTGACCATCTGTTTGAGGATGATAAGCTGAACTAAGCTTCAGCTTTGTCCCCAAGGCTTCATGTAGACTCGTCCAAAATCGTGAAGTGAACCTCGGATCCCTGTCAGATACAATACTAGAAGGAATTCCATGCAACCTTATCACTTCCTTGATGTACAACTCCACTAGCTTCTCCATTCTATACTTCATATTCACCGGAATAAAATGAGCAGATTTGGTGAGTCGATCTACTATGACCCACACAGCATCATGTCCACGACTAGTCTTGGGCAAACTAGATACAAAATCCATAGATGTGCTCTCCCATTTCCATTCCGGAATCTCCAATGGCTTCAATTCTCCTGATGGTCGCTGGTGCTCAACCTTAGCCTTTTGACATGTCAAACATCTTGCTACATATTCAGCTACATCTTTCTTCATGCCATGCCACCAAAAACTTCTCTTCAAATCTTGGTACATCTTAGTCATTCCAGGATGGAAACTAAGACGACTTTTATGAGCTTCTTCCAAGATCTTTACTCTCAAATCATCTAAAGATGGCACACATATCCTCCCCTTGAATCTAATTAACCCGGTTGTGTCCTTCTCAAACTCCACACCCTTATCCCCCATTATTTCTAACACCTTGCCTTGCAAAAACGGGTCATCCCCTTGAGCCTCGCGTATGTGATCTACAAATTCATTGGTGATCTGCAATGCTCCCACAAATAAGCTCTTGGGTCGCACCTCAATTGCTAGATTCAAATCTCGGAACTCCTCTATCAATCTCTGCTCCAAACTCATCATAGTCGCAACATGTAAGGATTTCCGGCTTAGCGCATCGGCTACTACATTAGCCTTTCCTGGATGGTAGGAAAGTCCAAAATCATAATCCTTGAGGAACTCCATCCACCTTCGTTGTCTCATATTGAGTTCCTTCTGATCGAACAAGTATTTGAGACTCTTGTGATCACTGAAAACTTCAAAACGAGTACCGTACAAATAATGCCTCCAAATCTTTAAGGCAAAGACCACCGCTGCTAGTTCCAAGTCATGAGTCGGATAGTTAACTTCATGAGGACGTAATTGACGTGAAGCATAAGCCACTACTCTTCCTTCTTGCATCAACACACACCCCAAGCCTTGCCCGCTTGCATCGCAATACACTTCAAATGTTCTCTTAGGGTCGGGCAAAATTAACACTGGAGCTGTCGTCAACCGCCTCTTCAACTCTTGGAAACTTTGATCACACTTCTCATTCCAGAAAAACTTCTCATTCTTACGAGTCAACTTAGTTAGGGGCAATGCCAATTTAGAAAATCCTTCAATGAACTTTCTATAATAGCCAGCCAACCCCAAGAAGCTTCGAACCTCCGTTGGAGTTGTCGGTTGTTGCCACTCCATAACCGACTCCACCTTGTTCGGATCCACCGCGACCCCGTCCTTAGAAATCACGTGCCCTAAGAACTGCACTTTCTCCAACCAAAAGTCACATTTCGACAATTTGGCGAACAACTTCCTATCCCTCAGGATATGCAACACAATCCTCAAGTGCTTCTCATGCTCCTCCTTATTCCTCGAATACACTAGGATATCATCAATGAACACAACCACGAACTGGTCCAAGTAATCATGGAATATACGATTCATATAATCCATGAAAATAGCCGGAGCATTAGTCACTCCAAATGGCATGACTAAATACTCGTAGTGCCCATACCGAGTCCGAAATGCAGTCTTTGGGATATCTTCCTTCTTAACTCGGATTTGATGATACCCCGATCGCAGATCGATCTTCGAAAATACCGTCGCTCCCCTCAATTGGTCAATCAAATCATCTATCCTTGGTAGAGGATATTTGTTCTTGATAGTGACCTTGTTTAACTGCCGGTAGTCCACACACATCCTCATACTTCCATCCTTCTTTTTAACCAACAAGACCGGCGCTCCCCACGGTGATGCGCTTGGACGAACAAATTGTTTGCTCAAAAGGTCCTGTACTTGTGCCTTCACCTCTGCTAGTTCCACCGGAGACATTCTATAAGGCGCAATCGACACTGGATTCGCCCTAGGCACCAAGTCAATAATGAATTCCACTTCTCTCTCAGGTGGCAATTCACAAACATCATCCGGAAAAACTTCTGGAAATTCTGACACCACCGGTATACAACTAACTTCAGCGTCCTCTTCCACATACATAGAGAACAACACCATGTAAGTTCGAACATCCCCCGTTCCTTCGTTGGCTGCATCCTCTTTCAAAGATTCACTTGGAACTACATCTCCACCAAACACTAGCATCTTCTCCTTACAGTCTAGAAAGATATGGTTAGTAGATAACCAATCCATCCCCAAGATCACATCTAGATGAGCTAAAGGTAGGCAAATCAAATCCGCCATAAAAGATCGACCCTCAACAATTATAGGACACTTCAAACACACCCGAGAGGTGGTTACAGGCTCGCTCGTCGGAGTAGACACCACCATATCATATGGCAACTCCGTCGCACATAACCCCAACCTCTCCACACATGCATGAGATATGAAAGAATGTGTGGCACCTGAATCATAAAGTACATCTAGTAGTTTATCAGCAATCATACACTTACCCCGTATCAAATCGTCGGAGGCAGCCGCTTCTGAGCCACTCATAGCAAATACCCGAGAGGGTACTTTTGGTCTTCCACCACTAATGTTGTTGTTGCTAACATTACCGCTCCTTGTGGAATTAGTGGGTCCACGATTGACGGTGTTGGAATTGGCAGTTACCGTTGGTCTCCCGGTCACCCTACATTCTCGAGCATAATGGCCCACCTTGCCACACACATAACAACGGTTCTCCTGTGTCTGCTGGAGCTGTGGGCAATTCCTCTTAAGATGCGGTCCTCCACACTGAAAGCATTGTACCCCAGTCCCCCTTGACTGGCTCATGTTGGAGGCAGCCATAGGTTGCTTCCCCTTGTTGCTAGCATACGGCTTCATCCTCTTGTTACCATTCCCCCTAAAAGGATGGTTTCTCTGAGGTCCTCCAACACCTATAGCTTGCCTCTCCTTCATCTTGTCCTCAAAAATCTTGCACTTTGTCACCAACTGATTAAAATCCGTAATCTGCATATAACTAACCGCCTGTTGGATCTCCAACCGAAGCCCATTCTCAAACTGAGCACACAGATCTTCCTCATTCCGAGCATCTTGGTATTGAGGCCAATACTGCAGAAGCTCATTAAACTTAGCCGTGTACTCCCCAACAGACATGTTTCCTTGCTTCAAATCCAGAAATTCCCTCGCCTTCCGCTTCCTGAGATCTCGCGGGAAGTAATTCTCCAGGAATTTGTCCTTGAAGGCATTCCAAGGAATCACGCCTCCAGGTGCAACAAATGAAGGCTTCACGAACTTCCACCAATTCTCGGCCTCTCCTTGGAGCATAAATGTCGCATAAAGGACCTTATGCTCCTCAAGGCAACCCATCGCCTCAAAAATCTTTTCTGTCTCAGCTAACCACAACCTAGCACCTTCTGGATCATAGTCTCCACTGAACTTTGGCGGGTGGTTCTTACGGAAAGCCATGAGTCCCCGATACTCCGCCGGCTCCACATCACGTTCTTGCACTAGAGTTTCCAGCACAGCGGTGATGCGGTCAAGGACATCACGGTTCTTATCCCTAGCACGTCCTGCCATACCTATCCTGTAGGGAAACTATTAGCACCCAAGAAATCCTAAAGAGAGAGTGTACCATACAGGTTATGACAGTTATAACTACATCCTTCTCTTTATACATACTCATACACACAACAATCCTGTGAATCAGTCACACAACCATGCTCAAGACAAGAAGGCAAAAATACACACAATGTGTGACTTAACGTCACTCCCCGAAACCTACTCCCAAGTTTCAGAGATACACAGCATTCACACAGCAAGACCATAACAGGTTCACTAGAATCCAACTTTTGCTCTGATACCACCAATTGTGGCGTCCCCAAAATAATGACTGGTTTAATAGTAATGATTTAATTAACAAAAACCATGGTAAATTTTTTTTTCTTCTTTTTCTTTTTCATTTCTTTCTCTTTTCACCAAAACAAGGTTTCGAAGGAAAATCCTCACTACAGAGTCCTGAATGGCCAGTTCACAACTCTATTCGGAGTCATTTCTTTCTCACCGCTCATAATCTCTAAACTATTTTGCTTTTTCAAAAGAAAGAATGTACCAGCCATTACTTTAGGTCGTCACGTGAAAGTAAAAGAATAAAATACGGTCGATAAACTCTTTTACAAATAAAGTTGCTAACGCTTTCTTTTCAAATAACAAGATCGATCACAAATGCATTCATCATTTAAAGTTGTCCAAAATATGGGAGTTTTACAAAATATATATAGTGTCATCCAGAGCAAAGGTGTCCATAGTGGTGGCTTCAGCCACAAGTATACAATTATCAAATTCCTATACATCAGGTCTACCCATACAAAGCAAAAGAGTAAACCTAACAGTCAGTCCTAGATACGCCCACCCTCAAAAAGTATACAAAACTAATCCAAGGAGTTGTCCACTCCACCGTGCGCTGAAGCGTCCGTGCAGGTTCATCTGGATGCACCAAAGAAGTAGCCGTGAATCGAATGGTGCCCCGAAATCGGCACCTCGTGTTGCCTTCGAGGGTCTCCCAAGCTCCCTTTAGGCACTCCGTCTCTACTCGATCACGGATTAGCTGCGCCGCCATCACGATCTACAAGAAAGAAGAGAAACGGGTAGACTCTTTCACAAGAATCTAACTATGCTGCACACAATACTTCTACAAACCATTACATGCAAGTAAGAAGGGTATCTTAAGGCTTTTCGTCTCTGGTAATCGATTACACAGCCTTGGTAATCGATTACCAGAGGCTAAACTTGAACTACACAGCCTCAGGACATGAAATATGCAATAATGCACTGTGTAATCGATTACACATGCCTGGTAATTGATTACCAGTGACCCATCCCTCTGTGTAATCGATTACACAGGCTGGTAATCGATTACCAGAGGCTCCCTTAGCTTCCTGACTCCGTTTTCAAGCCTGGTAATCGATTACATCCCCTGGTAATCGATTACCAGAGACCATCTTAGCCTCCTGTCTTCATTTTTAAGCCTTGTAATCGATTACCCACCCTTGGTAATCGATTACCAGAGGCCATATCTCACATATTACACAAAATTCACAGCTGGCCAGCCACCACAAGCCTCCTTGCTTTGTGGTCTTGTTTTCCTTTTATCTGTTGACTGCCAGGAGCTCGCCTGCTTAGGTACATCACAGGTTCTCACTGACCGACTATGCCCGGGTTGGGTCGGGATTGGTCAAGCTTGGTTTTGGGCAATAGCACCCCACCTGACGTCCCCAAGGTCTCCTGACCCCCGCGACATATCTCCAGGTACCACTCTGTGGTCAACAATAAAAGCAGGAAGTTTCACCCTTCAACACTTCCTCATCTCAAGCTTGTAGGATTATGGGGTACCCATCACATGTGGTACTAGGTGGCGGTCGGGCGATGGTGCACAACAAGTTTTCCACATCCACGATGCGCGCATAAACCCACCATCCCCTGTTGCCCACCTCCAACTGAGCTCACGTACTCCCACGTAGCCCATATCCTCGTTTCTCTCAACACCGGGTCCCCATCAATCCTCCCAAGCTTCCACAACATCCAAGCAAAACAACATTCAAACAGCACAAGCTATCACAGCCAAGCAAAACAGAGCAAAGGCAGAGAACTCTGCTCAACACATCAACCAAAATCACAGCTTTTCTCACTTAAAGACCACAGTAACAATTCCTTTGATCCAATTCGTTAACCGTTGGATCGACTCCAAAATTTTACTGGAAGTCTATAGTGCATAAGCCTACATTTTGACCGTTGGGATCTACTAGCAAACATCCAGAACTCATTCTGTACTACTCTTTCCACAGCCAACCACACACAAGCATTTTCTGCACCAAGCTAAAATCCTGCTGCACCTATTTTGACAGCAAAATTCTGCATAAGTGCAGATTTCGAAAATCACACTTCCCCTCATCCAATCTTGCTCAAATCAAATCCTACAAGTCCCAAATCATGTATCAAACATGTCTAAACCAAAGCCAAGCTTCAAACCACAACAACACAAAATCTAGGTGTCCAAAACCCCTCAATTCAATGGCTTTTCTAGGTTTGAAAGGTGAAATTTAGAATGAGGTAAATTTGAAGCAAACTCTCACCTCACACCAGTCCATAACATCTATTTAGACTTGTTCAAGCTGGATTTACACCTAAAATCTCACCGAATCAAAATTTGACTCTTCAACACCCAAATTTTGCCCTAGAAATGGCTCTTGGTTCACTTTGGTCATTTGTTTTTCTCTCTAGCTCAGCCTAACCTTTCTCACATGTCCTAAATGACATTTCAAGCTAGTATTAACTCACTTTAACCTCCATTTACCACAGAATTCAGACTTAGCCTTCCAACT
Organism: Glycine soja; assembly: GCF_004193775.1. Taxonomy (NCBI): domain Eukaryota; kingdom Viridiplantae; phylum Streptophyta; class Magnoliopsida; order Fabales; family Fabaceae; genus Glycine; species Glycine soja. The sequence goes on along the minus strand of NC_041002.1, from coordinate 32,345,899 downwards.
CTCAAAGTCTCGCTCTTTTTCCACTCATAACATCACATTCTCACTTTCTAACCCTAGGTTAGTTCTACCCTTCATCTCTAACAGTTTTCCATCAGCAATTTCAGCATATAAACATCACAAACATCATCTCAAAAACCCTAAAACAGAATGGGTATGTTTAACTCATCCAAACATGGCAATTTCAACAAGTTTTCAGCAAATGCCTTCACAAATAATCATCACACAGCAGAAAACTAACATAACCACCCATCATATCTCCCAAAACCCCATACCCACGAAATTTAAGAGAGAAAGAAGTCCACCCAAACCTGAAATTTCGAAGTCCCACTCGTAGCCACGCACTTCACGACTCCAAAAATGCTCTCCTTTCACGATTTGGGGCAGAAATGGTGGCCAAAGGTTGAAGCTTTGCTTGACGCTTCAATGGAGAATGAAGAAGAAGAAAGCTACGTGAGAGAGGGAGAGAAAAGGCTTCTGAATTTCTGCTTTGGCTGAGTGAGGAGAGAGAAAAGCTTTTTGGTTTTAAAAAAATAAAAAGGGTTTTCCCTTTTTTTTCCATTATTTTATTCAAGCTCTGCCACATGTCCCTATTTGATTGGAGCAAAAGGGCCCACTTTCTCTTTTTGACTGTGACCCATACTCAGTCACCAAAGTGAGAAAAATCTGACCTTTGAAACGCTAAAATCCTGCCTCGGTTTGCGTGTCGTTTCTCTGATTCCAGTTTCTCGCGTTTCTCTGCGTCCGCCGGGGCCAGTTTTCGAAAGCAAGCAATATATATATCAAAACGCTCAGAATGAAACCCCGAGCGTGGTTTAGAGGTTGGTTTCGTTAAATTTTAAGTCGCACGCAAAACGATGATTTTTAACTAATTAATTAGGAATTAACCCATAACCTCCCAGTTATGGATTTCTTTCCCTTAATTAGCCTAACCCGCATATCTTGCCCCCCGCTATTCCTACTTCTACCAAGAACATATAGGCATATACACTGAATAATACTTATATATAATCATTCAAAATACATCGTTTCCAAAAATTCCGGATAGAAATTTCCAGGATGTTACAGGTTCGATGAGGCGGCCATCGCCCAGTTGCTATGAATACCGGGGCAGGATTTTGCCCGGACTGCTGCCGGGAGACGAGTGCGGATCATGCGCACCAACATGACCACCCTGACTCAGATCTGGATGACTTTGCTGCTCAGCAACATCCAGCCCAGCGACCATAATTCCGACCTCCCCCTGCCAAAGTGTCAGCTGGTGTACGCCATCCTGATGCGGATGAGCATTCACGTGGCTCAGTTAATCGCTGATGCCATCTATATATTTGCAGGTATGGCGCCTACCAGGCACCCTCTGGACCCGGATAAGTCCAACAGGTCCCTGGGATTTCTCGCCTTGATCACAGGACTCTGCCAGTCGTTCGGAGTCCCTGTCGCACCTAGCAAGGTGATTAGGCCGCCCATCACCCGAGCTTTATTGAGTAGTATTGCACGCAGAGACAGGCCCAGGGGGATGCTCCGCAGGCCGCAGACGCGCCGCCACCTCATCAGGCCGGTCCAGCCGGATCGTTTGATACGGAGCAGTATTTGCGGCATTTGGTTCGCCAGCAGACGGCCAACCACCGGGCACATGTACAGACCCATGATTGTCTTTATTAGATGAGCCTCAGCCTGCAGAGCCAGGGATTTACTTCTTTTCTGTGCCCTACTCCAGACCAGTTCAGGGCAGAGGTCGCATGGCCTGGAGATTGGCCTGAGGCCCGGGCAGGAGAGGTACCTGCAGAGGCACCAGCAGAGGCTCCCGACGAGGCAGATGAGGCCCGCGAGGACGAGGAGATGGACGATTTACTTGATTTCTTAGGAGGAAGCGGGGCCACATGATTGGGAGGTCCCTTGGTCCATATTTCTTTTTGTTTCCATTTTTCTTGGTATATATCACCTTATTTTTTGTTTGACTAAGGGACTAACGTTTTTTCGTTTTGATTGACTTTTGTTTTGTGCATACATGTCGTTTGAATTGTTATGTTAGTATTTATTTCGTTGTTGTCAATAGTGTCTGTTGAAATTCCGGAATCGCGTAGAATTTTTCATTTAGGAACGTTGTCCTAAAAGTAAAATGAACCAAAAATCCTAATAAAAAGAAAGAAGCGTTGTGAATAAAAGTCATGTTCATAAAGAAAAGAAAAAGGTTTTTATTTGTACATATGTGTAAAAAGAAGGTGTGTATAAAAGGTTTTTTTTTTGTATAAAAAATACGTGTAAAGAAATTCTTGTGTGTGTAAACAACGAGTGTATATAGAGAAACTTTTGTATAAACCATAGGTGTGTGTTGGAGAAAAACGAAAAAGATCTTTGAATGTAAATAGGGTTTGACCGTGTGACGTAAAGAGAGAGAGTTCCAATGCGTGTACAGAAAAAGTTTGTCATGTATGAAAATATGGATGTACAAAGAAAGGTTTTCCTCATAAAGGACCATAGGTGTATAATTTTGTGAATATATAAAAATGAAACAAAAAGGAAAAAGAAAGAAAGACCGCAAAGGTCGACATGTTATAGTTAAGAAGTATAAATCATTCGTAAAGAGCAAACGTATCTTCTGGAAACAAGGAACTGATGCTAAGAGTTTATTTTCCGGAATGAACCGAGATAAGGATGGATGAATTCATTGAACTGATGAAAGAACATAACTTGGAAACGTTGGGTCTGTCTGTGTAAATTCCCAACCGTAGTATCACAATGCCATAAACAGGATGCTTGAGTGCCCACCTGGCTGTAGCCATGACTAATTTTGCACGTTGTTTTCAAATCATCATTGTCACGCGTGCCTTATGGAACAATATGGAAGCTTGGCCCGAAATCGACACCTTGACACCCAAATTTGTTTCGCCCCAGATATCAAGATTGGGTTCACACGATAAAAGACCCCATTGAAAGACAACCTTAGACCTTTTGGAACCTTGGCCTATAAAAAAGGGAATCCTCATTCTTTCCCTCGAAGCAAAGGACAGTGGAATCTCCTCAAAGGAGAGCGAATAGAATGCTAAAACCCGATTTCCCAAAGAAAGGGATGGGGAAGGAGAAGTGAAAAGAAAGAAAAGGAACAAATGGAAAGAAAGAAAAAGAAAAAAGATGAAAATAAAGAAAAGAACAAAAAAAGAAGAGGAAAGATTCCCGGTCAAAGGTCGAAAGGAAGTGAAAAGGGAAAAGAAGCAATTCTCGATTAATGAAAGAAAGAGGACAGAAATTCTTCAAGCCAGATTGCCACTCAAAATCATTCTCGACTGGCAATATCCCACCCCACATGAACAAAGAGGAAAAGACCGAAACACCCAGCTTCCTCTCCAAAAACACCACCCTCGAGAAAATCCTATTGGTCCGTGATCGTACATTTGATCTTTGATTCGATAGGAAGTCGTGTGCAAAATAGAGTCATGGTGCAGTTATGGTTTGGGAATAGGATAAAACACTTGCCTTGTGAGTTTTATACACTATGAGTGATTTATTTTCAGCTTAGCCCGATGTTTCCCCTGCATGTTCATTTAAAAGCTAAAAGTTGACATCCTACCCTTCATTCTCGATTACAAGGAAGATTACCCTTAGCACAAGTATATTGTTTCTCTAAGATATGGTGCTCTCGCGAATGATTTATTTTTCTTTGCAAAAAGCATGTTTGCTTTTGTAGGTGGAAAGACCCGGTGGATCGTTTGGTCCTACCGACCAATCTTTTTCGGAGCCCCATGAATTGCATTTTCGTTCATGTGTCCTCCACCTTCAAGTTTGGAGCCATGCGTAGTGATTGCTTAGTGCAATTCTCCATTCTCAATCTTTTTCGGAACCTCATGAATTGCGTTTTCGTTCATGTGTCCTCCACCTTCGAGTTTGGAGCTATGCGTAGTGATTGCTTAGTGCAATTCTCCATTCTCAACCCTTTTTCGGAGCCCCATGAATTGCATTTTCGTTCATGTGTCCTCCACCTTCGAGTTTGGAGCTATGCGTAGTGATTGCTTAGTGCAATTCTCCATTCTCAACCCTTTTTCGGAGCCCCATGAATTGCGTTTTCGTTCATGTGTCCTCCACCTTCGAGTTTGGAGCCATGCGTAGTGATTGCTTAGTGCAATTCTCCATTCTCAACCCTTTTTCAGAGCCCCATGAATTGCGTTTTCGTTCATGTGTCCTCCACCTTCGAGTTTGGAGCCATGCGTAGTGATTGCTTAGTGCAATTCTCCATTCTCAACCCTTTTTCGGAGCCCCATGAATTGCGTTTTCGTTCATGTGTCCTCCACCTTTGAGTTTGGAGCCATGCGTAGTGATTGCTTAGTGCAATTCTCCATTCTCAACACTTTTTTGGAGCCCCATGAATGTTATTGCCTAGTGCTGTTCATGTGTCCTCCACCTTCGAGTTTGGAGCTGTGTTTCATGATTGCCTAAGTGCGGACCCTCAAGGCAATCCTCCATTCTCCCCCTTTTTCGGAGCCCCATGAATGTTATTGCCTAGTGCTCTTCATGTGTCCTCCACCTTCGAGTTTGGAGCTATGTTTCATGATTGTCTAAGTGCGGACCCTCAAGGCAATCCTCCATTCTCCACCTCTTTTTCGGAGTCCCATGAATGTCATTGCCTAGCGCTGTTCATGTGTCCTCCATTATCCAGCATGAAGCCTCTGGTGACTGGGAAATATGTTCTTCTGCTATTTTCCGGATCGGTTCCTTCGCCAAACATGTGTATATGTGTATGTGTATATTATTTTTGTTGTTCTTGTTGTTGTTTGTATTGTGTTGTGCAGAAAAGAAAAAAAGAAGGAGTAGAGACGAGAGTCGTCATGGATTAATCATGGAAAGGGCCAGACAGACGAAATCAGTGTCTTATCTTTGCTTTCCTCTTATCTCCGATAAAAGGTAATTAAAGAGGGACAACTGTCATACCCTAATTTCGTCTGGGGATTATTACTTGATGACATGCAACCTTTGGTTAGCCGCTTTGAGATTACTTGGCATCCTTTGTTGCACAAATAATGAAGTCCCGAGACGTGTCAGAAATCAAAAGGAAGCAGGCTAGCGCAATCCGTGAAATTCCGTGATGTGGCGGAAATCGAAAAGAGGTGTTTTTGCGTAATCCGTGAGTTTCCGTAACTTCTTCGAAAGCTAAAAAAGAGTAAATATATATTCCGTAAGGATTCATAACCTTGCGGAAGGAAAATAAGTATCGTTACGAAATTCGTAAAGTTTCGTAACGTTACGAAAAAAGAATTACCAAAAAAATAGAAGGGGGTGCATTTAGTAAAAAAAAGGGGTACAAATAGCAATCTGGCCCACTTGGGCCTTCCAGATCCTTCCTCCAGAAGGCTGTTGCTTCTGGAGGAAGCAACCTTGCTCGCCTGGGCGAGCTGGGTGGCAAGCTCCTCCCCTATTTTGCTATAAATAGGGGGAGGAGTGAAGAAGAAAAGGGTTCAGCCTTCTTGGCATTTCGTATTCTCTTAAATTTGCTGAGGAAAATTGTTTCCGTGAAGAAAATCCAAGCCGAGGCGCTTCCGTAACGTTTCTGTAACGTTTCCGTGAGTAATTACGCGAAGATTCTCGATCGTTCTTCAAATATTCATCGTTCGTTCTTTGTTTTCTTCAGTCTTCAACGGGTAAGTACTTCAAACCGAGCTTTTCAATTCATTCTATGTACCCGTGGTGCTCCACATTTTGTTTCATGTATTTTTATTCTCGTTTTCATTCGCTTTTTATACCCCCTTTTGACGTGCTTAAGCCATTTATTTAAGTCATTTCTCGCCTAATCTAAAAATAAAATAAATTTCCACCGATCGTTTGAATTGTATCATCCGTTAATTTCGGTTAAAATGAATTCAGACCGTTCGGTCGTGCCGTAACCACGTTGGAAATCAAAAAAGAGGTAAAATAATAATATAATAATCAAAAAATGCCTTTTAGTAAAATAAAGCGAAAAAAACAATCGGACGTTTTCTCTTTGGGATTTCTCATTCTTAATTGAATTGACTAATAACTAAAGTGAAACTAAGGCTAAAATCAACTCGCCTAGTGAAGCTCGTCCACAAAAATAGGGTTTTGAAAATTTATCATTTCAGTTTCTTACCAAGTAAAATGGATCATTTTTAAGGTCCAACGCCTTAAAATGATCACCTTTCAAGTAAAAAGAATCACTTGATTCACGCTTAAGAAAGAACTACGTAGGTCTGATTTCCTCTCCAAAGGAGGGTACGTAGGAGCAAAAGCCCCGCTTTTGTCAACCTCAAAAAATAAAAAGAAATAAAAGTTAAGGTAACACAATTTCCACAAATCTAAAAAATAGGTTGTTGTCCTTTGAGACAAACGTGAGAGGTGCTAATACCTTCCTCAAGCGTAAATACAACTCCCGAACTTAGAATTTTCATTTTGACCGGTTTCCTTCGGTTTTTTCGACGTTTTCCACAAATAAACGTTGGAGGCGACTCCGCGCATCTTTCCTCCTTTGGAAAGCGCACGCGTGAGCCTCGCCCTCGCTCGCCCGCGAAGGGCACATTGCGACAAGGAGCAATAGTGATTTGCATATAAATAGAAAAACCATCAAGGAAACAATAGTGAGATTTACCTGTCAGGCGTTTAAGCATCTGATCAATGAATGGCAGTGGAAAATGGTCTTTTTTGGTAACCTGGTTCAGCCTCCTATAGTCGATGCATACTATCCAACTGTTCTGCACCCGAGTAGGAATCAACTCCTCCTTCTCATTTTTTATCACGGTGAGGCCGGTTTTCTTTGGAACTACCTAGACGGGACTCACCCATTGGCTATCGGAGATAGGATAAATGATGCCAGCTTGCAAAAGCTTGGTTACCTCCTTCTTCACTACATCAAGAATCACTGGGTTGAGTCTTCTTTGTGGCTGTCTTACTGGTTTAGCCCCATCCTCTAAATTTATTTGATGCATACATGTGGATGGGCTAATACCAGGAATGTCCGCCAGGGTCCAGCCTATAGCCTTCTTATGCTTCTTGAGAACTGATAACAGCCTCTCCTCTTGCTCATCAGCAAGGGAGGCAGATATAATTACTGGAAAACTTTTTCTATCATCCAAGTAAGCATATTTTAAAATTGATGGTAGAGGCATCAATTCTGGTGTGGCCGGCTGGATAGTGGTAGAAAGGGATGGTTTCTCAGCTTGTACCTCATAAAGAAAGTCAGAGGTATGTGTACTTCCTGAAACATGGTTAGTTCTATCTGACTTTATAAAATCAATCTCAAGAGGTAAAACATCACCAGACATGTGATCAATATCAAATTCAGATTCACTATCAGCATCAAATTCAGAAATATGATCAAGTGCAAATTTAGATTCAATGCATGAAGAGTGACAGGCATGCAGATTAGGATGAAGATCAGTCATGTATTCATCAACAATATGGTCAATTATTTCAACACGAAATACAGAAAGATCTACAGATGGGTGTTTCATAGCATCAAGAATATTAAAATGAATAGTTATATCACCAAACTCCATAAATAGTGTGCCTGCATATACATCCATCTTAGTTCTAGGAGTTTTCATAAAAGGTCTGCCTAGAATGATGGGAAGTGATCCTTTAGAAAATCCCTCCTCCATATTAAAATATAAAAATCAACAGGGAAAATCAGCTCACCAACTCTAACTAAGACATCCTCTATGAAACCAGCAGGATAGGCAACACTTCTATTAGCTAAATGAATTACCACATCAGTTGACTGCAAAGGACCAAGAGATAGAGAATTAAAAATAGACAGAGGCATAACACTAATAGAAGCTCCTAAATTTAGCATGGCATTGTCAAGCTTATTGTTCCCTAGAATACAAGGTATGCTGAATGTACCTGGATCTTTACATTCTTCAGGGATTTGGGGAACAGATTTACGCGGAGACATTTCTGCCCATACTAATTCTTTCACTTCCTTTAAGCTTCCGCTTATTAGTGCACAGCTCCTTCAAGAATTTAGCATATCTTGGAATTTGCTTTATTGCATCCAGCAGAGGTATGTTTACCTCTACTTTTCTAAATGTTTCCAATATCTCCTTCTCTGCCTCTTCCATTTTTTTGTTGGAAATTGCTCTTGGAGGGAATGGAAGAGGGATATGCTGCTTCTCTTTAGATTCACCTGCATAGAAATTGTTAGGTAACTTACTCTTTAAATTTTTGTCATCATCTTTTTCTAGAGTAAAGTGAGGTTGGGCAGGTTCATTTGCGGATGAGGAAGATGTTGCTGGTTGAGGTCCTTGACACTGCTTTCCCAACCTCAATGCAATGACACTCACATTTTTGGGATTCTGGACAGATTGAGAAGGTAATCTGTCAGAATTTTGGGACTATTGTTGATTTAACTATGTAGCCAATTGTCCCATCTGATTAGTTAAGCTCTAAATGGAGGCTCTGGTCTCTTGTTGAAACTGCATGTTTTGCATAGTCATTTGCCTCACAAGTTCTTCAAGGGAAGGTTGCGGAGGGGCCTCAACTGTTTGCTGTTTCTGGGGTTGTTGTTGTTGTTGCTGCTGGATTGGTGGAGGGACGTATGGTCTGCTTGGGCCAGCAGCATTTTGAAAATAAGTTTGTTGTTGCTGTTGCTGTTGTAAAGGATTCGACCATCTAAGGTTGGGATGATTCCTCCATCCGGGATTGCAACTGTTGCTGGAGAGGTCATAATTATTCTATTGTGGCTGATTTTGCTGTTGAGGTTGAGGAGGTCTCTTGTAGATGTTTGCAGCATAAGCTTCAGACTATTCAATTGCTTCAGATTGTTGCACAAAGGGGCAAAGGTCTGTGTGGTGGTCGGCAGAGGAGCATAAACCACAGAGTCTGGCGACAGGTGTAGATTTTTTGTTCATGGCCAATTGGGTTACCAGGTTAACCAAGGCATCTAGTTTACCTTCAAGCTTCTTAGTCTCACCTGATGAATTCGTGGCTACTTCATGCACTCCTCTAATGACAATAGCATCACTTCTGGCACTAAATTGCTGGAAGTTTGAAGCCATCTTCTCAATTAAATTTTTGGCTTCAGCAGGGGTCATGTCTCCAAGGGCTCCACCACTGGCAGCATCTATCATACTTCTCTCCATGTTGCTGAGTCCTTCATAAAAGTATTGGAGAAGAAGCTGCTCTGAAATCTGGTGGTGAGGGCAACTGGCACATAATTTTTTAAATCTCTCTCAGTATTCATATAGGCTCTCTCCACTGAGTTGTCTAATACCTGAAATATCCTTTCTGATGGTCGTGGTCCTGGAAGCAGGGAAAATGTTTTCTAAGAATACTCTCTTGAGGTCATCCCAGCTCGTGAAGAACCTTGGAGCAAGGTAATATAGCCAGTCCTTTGCCACTCCCTCTAAAGAATGAGGAAAGGCCTTCAGAAATATGTGATCCTCCTGGACATCTGGTGGTTTCATGGTGGAGCAGACAATATGGAATTCTTTCAGATGCTTGTGTGGGTCTTCACCTGCAAGGTCATGAAACTTTGGAAGCAAATGGATCAGTCCAGTTTTAAGAACATATGGGACATCCTCATCAGGGTATTGGATGCACAAGCTTTCGTAGGTGAAATCAGGTGCAGCCATTTCCCTTAGAGTCCTCTCACGGGGTGGAGGTTGTGCCATATTCTCAAAATGTTCAAAATTATAATGCTCAAAATCACCAATAACAGAATGCTTAGGATGCTCAAAAGGTACTAAATGATGTCTAACTAATCTATGAAATGTCCTATCTATCTCAGGATCAAAGGGTTGTAAGTCAGATGGATTTCCTCTAGTCATACACTAAATTCAGCATGCACAACTAGTTGCCTTCTTATGCAAGTAACAGCGTAGGTTTAAACTACAACTACCATTAAATGATATCCAAATGACTTGAAATTTTGTGAGCAACCTTCTAAAATGATGAGAAGATAGCACAAAAATTTCAAATGAAAATTTGAAGTCTAACTATATAAGCTAAAAATGATAAGTTAAAAAAAAAGAATAATACTTGAAAAATAAAAAAACTTTTGACAAAATCACTTTTTTTGGACGATGGAGACCTCAGCCGGCTACTACGGCGTAGGAAATTTTTTTCTACCCCAAATACATATATAATAATTTCGATTCTGATAACCGGAGCAAAAGTTATGGTCATTTGAAGTTTTGACAAAAAATCAAATTTGCTACTTTTTTGGAACTTTCAAATCTGACCAAACTGAAGGCTCTAGCTATTTTTCCCACAAAATATAGATTAAAAGAAGTTACCAAAAAAAACATTCAGCCAAAAATAACAACTCTAGCTACTAAAACAAAAAATCCCAAATAATTCAGCAAGGGTGGTCGTCGCTACATGATTTCTACTACTACTCTGTTTTGCCGCAAGCAAAAAGGGTCGCTAAATCAGTCGCAAAACACTATTCATAGTAATACACCCAAAACTGAAACAAGGGAAGCGCTTAACAGAAAAACTATAACAGAACACACACTAAACAAAATACCAAGACACTAAACAACACTAACAATTAAACATAAAACACGAAAGAATTAAACACTAACCCGACGCTAGCTATTATGAACCTTTGGACACTGCTCCCTGGCAACGGCGCCAAATGTTCATAACAGATAGTAGGAAATAGTAACAAATTGGGGGGGGGGGCGGATTGTTTGCTTTTGTAAATTAAACAGCGAGTAAAATTGAATTAGAATTTATCAGAATTAAAATATGTTGCTTCCCCTTGGTTCACAAGCAAGTCTCTTATCCTAGGTTGCAAGAATTTATCCTTTATCAGTTCAACCACTTAATCCAACCCTAAATTAAATTACTAAGCAAAATTTAACATAAAGCATTCATTATGTGATTAAGCATCACACACACCAATTACTCATAAACGATCATTAAGCATGAACGTAAATTAAGCGTAGAGACAATTAATCAAGCACTAAGCATGCATGAATTAATAGCAACAAAATCAGAGTAATTAGTGAAGAGGAAAAAATGAACAAAATTTAACAGTAATAATAGAACCTCAAAGAGAATTGTGCTTGATCCTCAAGAGAAATCAACGCTGCGGATTTAGCCTTCCATTCATCAAATAGAGAACGAAATTTTATTGATAAAACTAAATGTCTGAACTGGAATTGTAAAAAAACGAAAATAAAAGAGAAAGAGAAGAGAGACTAAAACTAAAAACAAAAAATAGAAGAGAGAGAGGAGAGAGAGAGAGCTAAACTAGAACCTTGGTGCTGTTATATAGTTTTTTCAGCCCCAAAGCTTACAAATCTGTTTTAAATCCAAGCCCATAAGTAAAATCAAATCAAATCTAGATAAGATAAGATCTAGATGAAATAATATCTAGATGAGATCAAATCTAAATAATATCTAGATAAGATTGTTGGATCGAGTGGCCTCAGAATAATTAAGAAGGGGCGGTTGAATTAATTATTCCTAAACCTTTACTAATTAAAAATTACTCTTCTAAGGCTTTTACTAAATTGTTAAGAGAATGAGGAGTAGAAGAGAAACTTAACAGAAAGTAAAAGCGGAAATTAAATGCACAGCGGAAAGTAAAAGAGTAGGGAAGAAGGAAACAAACACACAAGAGTTTTTATATTGGTTCGGCAACAACCCGTGCCTACATCTAGTCCCCAAGTGACCTGCGGTCCTTGAGATTTCTTTCAACCTTGTATAAATCCTTTTACAAGCAAAGATCCACATGGGATGTACCCTCCCTTGTTCTCTTTGAACCTAGTGGATGTACCCTCCACTAGAACTGATCCACAAGAGATGTACCCTCTCTTGTTCTCACAAACCCAAGTAGATGTACCCTCTACTTGTACCACTAAGGATGTACCCTCCAATGTGTTAAGACAAAGATCTCAGGTTGTTAAATCTTTGATACTTTGTGAATGGGGATACAAAAGAATTCTCAAGCGGTTAGTCCTTTGAACACTTTTGTATAAGGGAATGGGAAGAATCAAAAGAATTCTCAGACTGTGTGGTTTTGAATTCTTTGACAAGGGAGAAGGGAGACACAAAAGAATTAAGGCGGTTAGTCCTTTGTTCTTTTGGAAAAGGGAGAAGAGAGACACAAAAAGAATTCAGGCGGTTAGTCCTTGGCGAATTCTTTTTGGCAAAGGGAGAAGAGAATGAAAAGATGAATAGCACAAGTTTTCAAGGTTTGGAATACCAGAAAACTTCAGAAAGCTTTTGGTACAAAGAAGAAGAAGAAGTTCAAAGAGATTCAAGGCTTGTAAAGGATTGTAAGAGATTGATTGAAAAAGTATTCAAGATTGAATGAATTCTTTTATTTGCAAAACAAAGCCTTGCTTTTATAGACTCTTTGTGTCTGGTCAAGAAGACAACTTAGAAGAGTTATAACTTTTAGAAAAACTTAAAACCAATTTGAAAAAGTCAAAACCTTTTTGAAGAGTTACATCTTTTGATTTATTCAGAAACAATAACTGGTAATCGATTACCAAATAAGTGTAATCGATTACACAAAGCTTTTGTGTGAAAGGATGTGACTCTTCACATTTGAATTTGAATTTCAACGTTCAAAGGCACTGGTAATAGATTACCAAAACATTGTAATCGATTATAGCATTTTGAAATTAATTGGAACGTTGTAAATTCAATTTGAAAACTTTTTCAAAACAATTTTGCTACTGGTAATCGATTACAAAAATCTGGTAATCGATTACCAGAGAGTAAAAACTCTTTGGTAAACATGTTTTGAGAAAAATCATGTGCTACTCAATTTTTTAAAAAAACTTTTCATACTTATCTTGATTAAGCCTTCTCTTGATTCTTGAATCTTGAGTCTTGAATCTTGATCTTGATTCTTGAGATCTTGAACCTTGAATCTTGATTCTTGATTCTAAACTTTCTTCTTGAGTCTTGAATTCTTCTTGATTCTTATCTTGAACTCTTAAATTGTTCTTGATTCACTTGAGTTGTTCTTTGATTGATCTTTGATTCACTTGAGTTGTTCTTTGATTGACCTTTGAGCTTTTTGTCATCACCTTTGCCATCATCTTTTGTTATCATCATTGTTATCATCAAAACACCTTTGAATCACCTTTGATTCACCATGAAGCTTTGCTTCTACAAAGATAAGATAAGATGAGATCTAATTTTGTAGAATAAATTAGTCTGCCTTCTTCAAGTCCAAGCCCAATGCTAGATTCAAGCCCAATGCTTCATTAATTCTTGAAATTAGATTAAAAACATCAAATTAGCTGAATGGGCCCAAATAATAAAACTGCCTAATAAATTTGACAATTAAGACTAATCAGTATTTTAAATGGTGCAAAAAGGGTTAAGAAATAGGAGAAAATAATGGCACATCATGCCGGCTGGCTAAAATTTGAGGAGCATAATTGCTTGTGAATTCTGACATTGTCGAGTGATACTACGCATGATACTTGGGTCAATTTGAAGGTTGTTAGATGTCTCCAATGACTTATTAGGATTTTCAAGTTTATGCCATTACTGTAAACAATAGTTACGGTGCAAAAAATATGGATAAATTTGATGTCCTTGCCTCTCATTCTCTCACAATTACATCTTTGCGTATTTATTTAACATTCACTAGAATGTGAATGTACGTCGTTTGCTTGTTTTCTCAAGTGACTTGCGCTGTTGAGTTGATCTTCAAGTCTATTCAATTAGAAATTGCTCGTTCTACACGTTTGGTGAGGGTGCCATGAACGACGAGTAAAAAAAGGTGAAGAAGAAAAAACGTTTGATTGACTTTGTTTCAAGTAAAAAATAAGAGTACAGACATTCATGTGACCTCATTTTATAATTCTTAAAAGTTTTCTTTTTCAAAGAAAAGTGAGTTGTCAAGAACAAGAGTCATTTGACTTAATCTATCAATTGAAAATCCTTTAAATATTTCTCGTCCTTGAAAATTCATTTTCGAGAACTTGCATAATTTCTTCCATTTTTCCTTGCTACAAGGTCATGACAAAAGATAACAATAGATACCTCAAAGCCCTGCACTGGGGCAATGAGAGGCACCATGCATAAGCCTCAAGCGAACCTAGGGGCAGATTAGAAGTTCTCACCCGGTAGGTTGATAACTCGAAAGAGCGGCCTAGGAAAAAATCAGGGTAATAAAAAATAAGAAGAAGAATAAAGAGCGTGTTTATCAAAGGTTTGGTCCCAAAATCCAAACTATAAAAGTATCTAGTCAAGATTTGAAATGACACATGGTCGTGTTTCAACATCCCAAACACTAATTTATCCCTTATTACCCCCTCTAAGCCAAAGCATATTTTTTTCTTAAAAAGCAACAAAAAAAAAAAAACAAAAACAAAATAGAAACCCCAAGTAGCAACCACCGTTAAACCGGCAGAAAGAGCAATGCAAACAACACATGCGTGAAGTTGGGAAACAGAAAAAAAAAAAGGAAAAATCCGCCAAAGCGCGAGTGAAGAAAAAAGAGAGACAAAAGATCTCCAAATTTTACAAGAAAGGCACAAAAGTACAATAAAGATTAATGTATAAGACAAATGGAGTAGAGCCCAACCCAAAAAGTTGAAATGAATAAAAGTACAAGCAAGTCTCTCAAGGTTCTTACTCAATATAACCCTTAAACACTCTTTGAGCCTCTTTGATCCTTTCTTTCATAGCCCTCTTACCCCTGATCAAGGAATGACTAATTTTGCTTTTAAACTTTGGATTCTGGAATGGAATCCGCACACGCTCGTGATTGTTGAAAAAGTATAAAAGAAAAAAAGAAGAAGAGAATCCTCGAGGTCTCGCACTTGCACATTTGAGAAGAAAACTCATTCGACCAGGAGTTCGTGGAAAATGCTCAAAGACAATTGTGATAGTAGGGCACATCTGATGTTAGTCGCTCATATAGACTCCTTAGGATTCCTTTTGAATCCAAGGATGGACTTTGCTGTATAAATTCTTTCGGGATCAGCCCATGTCATCGAGTTTCAGCAGGATCGACAGACCCTTAGCATCACTCTATGACTTTAAATCAGGAAGGTCCCAAAGCCATATATTTTCTTGTTGTGCAGAGTAATAAAAAATTTTAAACAAAAAAAGAAAGGGACAAACCCTAGGATCAATATTTCAGTTGATTGATTAAATGTCAAATGGTTCCACTGGGGTCATCCAAAATTGTCAAGTGATTAAATCAAAACATGCACTCTGTGGGAGTCCCCAAAGAGATTTACAAAAAAATAGGATGAGATTGCATGAGTTATCATGTCTTTTAGAAAGAGGTAGTTAATCTGTGTTTTTTTTTCACAAAAAAAAGGGAGAAGCAAAAAGAAAACAAGATTAAGATCACCAAAAGAGGAAAGAATGTCATGAACATTGCACCATTTTTCATTGCATTTGCATTGTTGCGTACAAAACCTGCATATACTTCATTTTAGGGAAAAGTTTGCATGTCCATGCATTCCAATACCCATGTTTCGCATCAGGCTATGAGTCCATAGATTTTTTATTATATACCAATTTCCAAAATCCAATTGCATGATTCATAGGTGTCGCAACCTATGCGAAAAGGCCAAAGCGTTTGTCTCCAAGGGAGAAAATGAGCGGAGTTGCCACCAACATCTATTTGAGGAAAATGTTAAAAAAAACCAAAAAAGACGAAGGTCTGTGGATTTTGAAAATGAGGGTTCAAGAGTTGTTTATGCACGAGGAAGGTATTAGCACCCCACATGCCCGCCACAAAGGACGACAACCTCTAATCGAGTGTGCAAATCATGACTTCAAAATTGTGTATTTTTTCCTTTTCATATTTTTTATGTTTTCCCCTTATATGAATTTTACTTTTTGGGGTCGACAAGGGTATTTCCCTCGCTCCTACATATCCTCAGGATCGATGAGGAACTCAAACCTACGTAGTTCTTTAAGTCTGAAAGTTTGTGTGTTTGATTGATTTTATGTTTTTTTGAAAGATTGATTTTAGTTAGGAACAAAAGTCGTTTAAGGCGTTGGACCTTGAAACGGTGTTTTAAACTTTAAAAAGCGGAGATGATCATTAAAGCGATGGACCTTGAAATGATCTTTTGATTTTTGAAAAGAGGAGAGAATCATTAAGGCGTTGGACCTTGAAACGATCTCTTGATTTTTTATGAAATGAAGAAGTTTATGAGTTGGTTTTATTTTGTTTTTGCTTATTTATCCTCAATCCTTTTTTAAAGATAACTTCTGAAGCTAATGATCAGTTAAAACTTACTTTACAAAAGAAAAATGATTACCGATGATCGAAGAAGGAGATGAAGATACACAAAATAATAGAGAGGACCCCTAAGGGTCCATGAATCATGTTCCAATCCTTAAAGACAAGCACTAAGCGGATGAAGATAGAAGAACAAACGAAGAACGGCCGAAGAATGATGTAGAAATCGATTGTAGTCGCGATTCGACATCGATTTAGCTTCTTTTTCTCTTCTTCCTTCTTCTTTTCTTTTCTTTTTCTCAATGCAGGACCTTTGGACCTCTGAACCTCCCTCTCATCCCCTCTTCATGCTTATTTATAGCAAAGCAAGGCATTTGGGGTCATGACAGCTCGCCCAGGCGAGCTGTAACTTCATCCTAAAGCAACCTTGCTCACCCAAGCGAGCTGGTTACTTCACCATGAAGTTATCTTGCTGGCCCAGGCGAGCCAGAGGCTAGCCTGGGTGAGCCAAAGGTTTGAAAAAGCCTTAAAATGACCATTTTGCCCTCCATTTCGGGTATTTTCGTGTTCTTTTCCGAGACGTCGAAAAACCTTTTGTATTGCATGACAACTGGTGTCAAGCAGCTCAATTCGGCTAGCAAGGTTGAAAATTTTAGGAAATGACAGTCCCCAGAAAAAATTAGGGTATGACAGTTGCCCCTTTTAACTTATCTTTTATTGGAAGTAAAGGGGAAGTAAAGATAAGGACACTAATTTCGTTCGAGCGATCTCGCTATTCGATCAGGCAACTGGCGAAAGCCAACAAAGTGAAATCGACAAAACATGAGGACATTGAAGTTCGTTTATTTTTTTCTTTTTTTTTAAACACATAGAGGACGCCGAGTCCTATGAAGCACAAACATTGTCGTCTTTGAAAGCGTAAATGGCTGAAGACATTGTCGTCTTTTGAAATGTAAATGAAGCCATTGCCGCCTTTGGAAAGCATAAATGACTGAAGACATTGTCGTCTTTTGAAATGAAAATGAAGGCATTGTCGCCTTTTGAAAGCATAAATGACTGAATACATTGTCGTCTTTTGAAATGTAATTGAAGGCATTATCGCCTTTTGAAAGCATAAATGACTAAAGGCATTGTTGTCTTCGAAATGTAAAGGAGCAGATGACCTTGATTGTCTCTACAAGACAAAAGACTATGATAGTCTTTGAAAAGTAAAGGAGCAGACGACCCTGATTGTCTCTGCAAGACAAAAGACTGTGATAGTCTTTGAAAAGTAAAGGAGCAGATGACCCTGATTGTCTCTGCAAGACAAAAGACTATGATAGTCTTTGAAAAGATAAATGCAAGGACTTTGAGTCCCCTGAAAGATAAAAGACGAGGACTTTGAGTCCTATGAAAGATAAAAGTGAGGACTTTGAGTCCTACGAAACATGCCAATATGTAGTAGTACCAAAGGGCTTAACCTTATGAGAAAGCAAGAGATCGAATCTTTGAGAGGCCTCTCATCCAAAACTCAAAAGATAGGACATTAGATTTGGGAAATTGGTATATAAACAGAAATCTATGCACTCATAGCCTAATATGAACATGATTTTTGGGATGCAGATGCATGCAACCTTTATCTTGAAATGCAGTAAATGTAGGCTTTGTATGCAACAATGCAATGCAATGGAAAATTGTACAATGTTCATGATATTCTTTTCGATTTTTGTGATTTTGGTTTTGATTTGATTTTTTTTCCTTTTTTGTGGAAAACACAGATTAATTGTCTCTTTTTGAAAGATGTGATAACTCATGCAACCTCATCTTATCTTTTGTAAATCTCTTTAGGAACTCCCTCAGAGTGTATATTTTGTTTGATTTAGTCACTTGACAATTTTGGAATGGTGGCAATGGAGCCATTTGACATTTAATCAATTAACTGAAATATGAATCCTAGGGTTTTCTCCTTTTTCTTTTAAAAACTTCGATTATTCTGCACAACAAGAGAAATATAAGGCTTTAGGACCAATTGCATGCACCATTGAAGGATGGCAATGGATTTTTACACTTTGGTATATAACCAAGTGAAACTTTCTTGATTTAAGATTATAGAGTGATGCCAAGGGTTTGTCGATCCCGCTGAAACTTGATGACACGGGCTGATCTCGAGGTAAAGGCCACCATTGGATTCAAAGGAATCCTAAGGGGTTTTGCCTGAGCGATTAACATCATGTGTACCCTCTTAAGGATTCTCTCTTTTCTTTTATTATATATATATATATATATATATATATATATATATTCAACAATCACAAGCGTGCGTGGGTTCCATTCCATAATCCAAACTTAAAAGCAAAATTAGTCATTCCTTGATCCGCATGGGATTTATTGGGCTTGTAACATGGTCAGGGGTAAGAGGGCTATGAAAGAAAGGATTAGAGATGCTCAAAGAGTGTTTAAGGGTTATATTGAGTAAGAACCTCAAGAGTGTTGCTTGTACCTTTTAGGCTGAGCTTTACTCCTTTTGTCTCATACTTTAATCTTTCATTGCACTTTTGTGCCTTTCTTGTAGAATTTGGAGATCTTCCATCTCTCTTTTTTTTCACTCGCCTTTGGTGGATTTTATTTTATTTTCTTTTCATTGTTTCCCAACTTCATGCATGTGTTGTTTGCATTGCTCTTCCCACTGGTTAGCAGTGGTTCCTACTCAGGGTTTCTATTTTGCTTTTGGTTTTTCTTTTGTTGTTTTTAGAAAACAAATATGCTTTGGCTCAGGGGGTAGCAAGGGATAAATTAGTGTTTGGGATGTTGAAACATGGCCATGTGTCATTTCAAATCTTGACTTAGATCCTTTTGTAGTTTGGATTTTGGGACAAAACCTTAATAACACGCCACTGATTGTTCTTTTTTTTTAATTTTATATCAACCCTAATTTTTGCTTAGGCCTCCCTTTCGAGTTTTCAACTTACCAAGTGAGAAATTTTGATCTGCCCTTAGGTTCGCTTGAGGCAGGCGGGCTTTGTGGTTGATTTAGGGATGGCCTTTGTGGTTGATTGGGTGGTGGGTAATGAGAAGGGCTGGTATTGCTAGAGTATTGATATTATGGAGTTGGTGGGAGATTTGGCCATGTAGGAATGACAGTCACAACATGGGTTCCTCCCTCCTTCTCATTCTCTTCATTTGCCCCAGCTTTCTCATTCATCAAAGCAGGATAATCAAATTTGCCTCTTTTCAGACCAACTTCGATCCTTTCGCCGGCGAAAACTAAATCCGCAAAGCTTGAAGGTGTGTAACCTACCATCTTTTCATAGTAGAACACTGGTAAGGTGTCTATTATCATTGTTATCATCTTTTTCTCTATCATTGGGGGTGCTACTTGAGCTGCCATATCCCTCCACCTTTGAGCGTATCCTTTGAAAGATTCGTGCTCCTTTTTGCACATGTTCTATAGTTACATCCTATCCGGAGCCATATCAGAATTGTACTGATACTGCCTAATGAAGACAATCATTAGGTCCTTCCAAGAATGGACTCAGGAAGGTTCCAGATTAGTGTACTAAGTGACGGCTGCCTCAGTAAGACTTTTTTGGAAGAAATGCATCAACAATTTTTCATCTTTTGCATATGCTCCCATTTTCCTGTAGTACACCTTTTGGTGATTCTTGGGGCAGGTAGTCCCCTTGTATTTATCGAAGTCCGGTACCTTGAACTTTGGAGGAATGACCACGTCAGGTAGTAGGCACAAATCTTCCATGTCAGCAAGGGCATAATCTTCACCTCTTTCAACGACCCTTAATCTTTCCTCTATCTGATCCAACTTTCCCTTTCCAGCCATAGCAGAAGGGGCTCTTCCCATTGCAAAATGCAAGGGTTGTGGTTGTGGGCGAAACTGAGGGCCCTCCAAAGTGTTTGGCAGGGGTACACCACCAACTGTTTGCCCTTCAGTGGCGTATTCGAGGCAAGGCTTGAAGTTGGCTAGATTGTGGTGGGGTGTTTCATGTGTCCCCCCCATGGGTTGAGGGATAGGTGTATGATCAGATTGTGGTTGTTGGCTCTCAATGAAGATGGGAGTGGAGTCATTGACATTCTGATTGGGAGTATGCACCATATTGGGTGGTGTATAATTAGGAGGCAAGCCATATGGCGAGAAGGCATGCTTGTTTTGAACTTGCACAAAATGGGGGCCGCCCATACTTTCCAATTCTTTGCCTCTCTACCGTACCATATCCGAGATGGGATGATTTCTTTGGTTGAGGCCAGATGGGGGAGTCAGGTCCACCTCAGCAACGACACTGGTAGCGACAACTGCAGCCGCATTGACCTTCATTATCTTCTTCATGCTCATCATGGCCTCCATCATTGTGGCCATTTGCTCTTTCAGGGCCTCTATGTCAACCTTTATCCGCTCTTGCACCTTGTCTTCTTCTTCACTCATTACTCTAGCTCTAGCACATGTTCGGTAAGGGCACCGTAAAGCGCATTCTTTCCTTTTGATAACAATGATTACAGTTCTGATTTCAAGGAAAGAATGCAATGAGCAATGCAACCAATGAAAAGCATGGATGCATGCGAATAATGCATTGTTGAAGTATTGCAAATTTTACATAGGATATGGGGTTGAATCAATTCAGATGACATTGTTTATTACATCTTGTTAGAGTCAAAGTGAAACTGGAAGTAACACATGGATGTGAACAGTCCTCAATTTTTTTTTGTAAATTGGCACAATTATGTGTTGGCAATAGACAAAGAAACGATGTAACTCGGTCCATTTTTTGCCCCAATTTTTGCAAGCTAGTTACTTCCATACTTGACCTTGACTTGATGAAACTTTCCTTAAAAGCATGTGCTTGGTTCAACCCCATAATCCAAGGAAAAGAAATTTTGATTGGCAATACTTTGACCACACCTCATAGAGATGAATGACTCGGGCATACTTATGCTATGCACGACAAAATGCAATTATGAGATTGATATGAGATGCCCTAGGAACCACCATTTTCCTAGTTAACCATGCATTAGGTACCATGTTCACATGATTTTCAATCATTTTTTTAGAAATGGGTGTATAATCCCAACATGGTTGGTTTATAGCCATCATCATGGTACCCGACACATGTAACTAAGAATGTGGTGTGACTTTCTTTTCGTTCTCTATTTATTTTTTGTTCCCCCACCCCCCTTTTTGTAGAGGAAAATGAAAGGGTCATGTTGATGCAATCCTACCCTGCAAGGGCATTGGATAGAAGACTCTAAGTAGATTGGGCCAGAGATGCAAGAGAAGGCCCTAGGGTTCTTATGAGCCTTAGGGTAGATTTCGGGTCCATGGGCTAAGTACAAGCCCACTTATCTTTGTAAATATTAAATTAAGGTTTCATTATTTTTGGTCCTTGTATTTAGGGCTCCATAATGTAGGTAGGGTACCCTAGAAATATAAGATTTTTCAGCCCTTGTATTTTAGGGCACCTAGACTAGTTTTTGTATTAGGGGTACTTTTTGTAATTTCACATGCACTAAGTGAATATTTGATGTGTGTTGGGAAATAAATTTAATTGAATTGGTAGAAGCCCAATCCAATTAAATTTTAGAGGGAGAGGTGAGCATTTGCTTACTACACCCCATTGTCACATCATATAGTCACACTTTGTGCATGTCCTTCATGCTTTACATGCCTCATGACACCTAAGCACACTTAGTGGAGAATCTTGGAATTGATCTTGGATTAGTGGGCTGAACCATAACTAAAATTCACTAATCATAATTAGTGAAATTTTGGCTCCAAAGTTTGGCTCCACAAATTCAATTTCAAATTCAAGTGAAATTTGAATTGAAATTCAAATTTCCCTCCAATTTTGTGTGACACTTAGGCTATAAATAGAGGTCATGTGTGTGCATTTATTGAACTTTGATCATTTGAATATTAAACTTCAGATTTCAGAGCTCTTTTAGAGCACAAAATTTCGTGCTCTTCTCTCTCCCTCCCTTCATTCATCTCCTTTTTCCTCCAAGCTCTTATCCATGGCCTCCTATGGTGGTGAGCTTCTTCTAGACTCATCTTCTCCTTGAAGTGGCATCTCCTCTCTCTCTTCCTTCTCCATTCCGCTACCATTCATCTTCCAAGAAGCAAAGGAATCCATTGATGAAGAAGATCCTAGGCCTACAAGTTCCAATGGAGCTTACATCACATGCATGAGTGAACATGACATGCAAATGAGGAAAATAGAATGTATGCAACTGTCAGAACAAAAGAGCATGCTAAATGCAGTTGTGTGATAATGCAGTGATTTATGCAAATGCAATGCACGAATATGATAAATGACAAATGCGGGAATGATATGTCCATTGTGATGCCATGAAGAGATGCATGATGCAATCAATGAATATGCCAGAGTAAGTTTGCTATGTGCCCCCTAATTTGAGGAACCTAGTGGAAATGATCCAAAGGTCCACTTCTAGTGATAACTCCAGAGGGTGGTTTTAAGTAACTTTACTGACTTCTAGAGATATCATCCTCTTAGGTAATACATTGTGGCGATAGGGACTATCAGCAACAACGCATCACTAAAAGAGGAAAACTCTAGATGAGGCTTCACTGTCATCAAGCAAGTCGGAGACTCAACATGACCATAGATCGACCTCCACTCCTTATGGCTCACATAGACCCGGGTGTAGGGCCTAATATCTCAATGTGTGTGCGAGGTGTAGGTGCCATGTGCATAGAAAAAGTATTTCTAACTATGAATGTAGTCGATAGATAAATAGACACCAAACACAACAATATAGCAAAGGTTATGTACAAATATGGACAAACAAAAGATAATAGAGAAAAAGGAAAATAAATAAGTAAAGATGTCATGATAAAAACATTGAACACTAACTGAATGGTCTAACTCTCTAACAGTCCCCAGTGGAGTCGTCAACTGTCACAACCTGCCCTCCAGTGGGGGGGCGCGAAAAGGCCTCTCGGTCGAGCCAAGGGTGCATCTTCCGTTGAAGGAAAACGCGTGGAGTCGCCACCAACGTTTATTTGAGGAAAACGTTAGAAAAACCCAAAAGACGATGGTCTGCGTATTTTTGAAATGAGGGTTCAGGAGTTGTTTACATACGGGGAAGGTATTATCACCTCACGTGCCTGTCACAAGGGATGGCAACCTCTTATCGAGTGTGCAAATTATGACTTCTATATTACTTATTTTCCCTTTTATCTTTATGCTTATTTTATGTATTTTTCCTTTTTATGCATTTTTTATGTTTTTCTTGCCTTTTTATGTTTTTTAATTTTTTGTGGTTGACAAGGGTGTTTCCCTCGCTCCTACGTATTCCCTAATTGCGATGAGAAAATCAGACCTACGTAGTTCTTTAAGAACTGAATGTTGGTTAAGTTGTTTTTATCTTTTTTGAAAGATTGATTTTAGTTGTGAACAAAAGTCGTTTAAGGCGTTGGACCTTGAAACGATCTTCTCAAATTTGACAGGCGAGAATCGTTAAGGCATTGGACCTTGAACGTTCTCTTGATTTTTGAAAGGAGAGAATCGTTAAGGTGTTGGACCTTTAAACGATCTCTTGATTTTTTGATGAAATGAAGAAGTTTATGAGTTGGTTTTTATTTGGTTTTGCCTCATTAATCTTCAATCCTTTTTTAAAGATAACTTGCGGCGCTATTGACCGATTAAAACTTATTTTACATTGATGGAAAGAGTTTATGACACAAACGATCAATCGAAACTTATTTAAATGGTGATTAAGTGAGATTACAACACAAATGATCGGTTGATTTCATTTAAATGGTGATTAAGTGAGATTACGACAAAAACGATCGGTTGAATTTTATTTTAATTATGATTAAATGAGATTATGGTATGAGCTATCGGTCAAAAATCACTTTTAAACAAAGAAAAAGATCATCGATGATCGAAGAAGAAGATGAAGATGCACAAAACAATATAGGGGACCCCTAAGGGTCCATAAATCAAATTCAAATCCTTAAAAGCAAACACTAACCGGATGAAGAACAAAGAACAATGAAGAACGGATGAAGAACGACGAAGAATCTTCGCGGAATTGATCACAGAAACTTCATAGAAGCATTACGGAAGCACCTCAGCCTGGATTTTTCTTCTTTTTTCTCCTTCTTCTCACCAATTTTAGTGGAATTTGCTCACTAAGGGTGTTGAACCCCTTCCCTATAGCCTCCCACGCACTTTTATAGCCAAAATAGAGGATGAGGTTGTCGTCCAGCTCGCCCAGGTGAGCTGGAGGTTTCCTTCAGAAGCAACCTTGGTCGCCCAGGCGAGCTGGTTACTTCTTGTTGAAGCTTCCTGGTGAGCCTAAATGGGCCCAGTGCTGAAGAACACCCCCTAAATTGATCAGTTCACCCCAATTTTGAGTTTTTTTTTTTGGCTTATTTCCTTCTGAAACATCGTGAAATCCTATGGATCGTGTGGCAATGAGTGTTAAGAAGCTCAACTCGGCTAGCAAAAATCTAAATGTTTGCAAATAAACGTCCTCGAATGAAATTAGGGTATGAAAGGTACCATGTTCACATGATTTTCAATTTTTTTTAAGAGAAATGAGTGTATGATCCCAACATGGTTGGTTCATATCCATCATCATGGTACCCAACACACATGTATCTAAGAATGTGGTGTAAACTTCCATTCTTCATTGTGACTTTCTTTTTGTTCTCTTTTTTTGTTTTTGTTTTTATTTTGTTTGTTTTCTCTTTCTTTTCTTCTTTTCTTTTTTGCAAAGGAAAATGCAAGGATCATGCATTAGTGAACATGACATCCATACAATGAAAATGGAATATATGCAGTTGGCAGAACAAAAGCATGCTAAATGAAAGGGGTATGATAATGCAGTGATTTATGCAAACGCAATGCACGAATATGATAAAGAATGAATGCAGAAATGATATGTCCATTATGATGCCATGAAGAGATGCGTGATGCAATCAAGGAACATGCCAGAGTGAGATTGCTATGTGCCCCTAATTCTGGAAACTAATGGAAAGGATCCAAAAGTCCCCTTCTAGTGACAACTCCAAAGGGTGGTTTCAAGTAACTTTACTGGCTTCTAGAGATATCATCCTCTTAGGTAATACATTGTGGCAATAGGGACTATCAGCGACAATGCATCACTAAAAGAGGAAAAATCTAGATGAGGCTTCACTATCATCAAGCGAGTTGGAGACCCAGCATGACCACAGATCGACCTCCACTCCTTATGGCTCACATAGAACCGAGTATAGGGCTTAATATCTCAATGTGTGTGCAAGATGTAGGTGTCATGTGTGCGTAGAAAAAGTATTTCTAACCATGAATGTAATCGATAGATAAACACACACCAAACACAACAACATAGCAAAGGTTATATGCAAATATGGACAAAACAAAAGATAAAAGGGAAAAGGGAAAATAAATAAAGAAGAAGTCATGATAAAAACATTGCACACTAACTGAATGTCCTAACTCTCTAACACTTCCCCAGTGGAGTCGCCAATTATCGCAACCTATGCGAAAAGGCCAAAATAATAGGCCAAAGCGTTTGTCTCCAAGGGAGAAAACGAGCGGAGTCGCCACCAATGTTTATTCAAGGAAAACGTTAGAAAAACCAAAAAAGACAAAGGTCTGTGAATTTTGAAAATGAGGGTTCAGGAGTTGTTTAGTCACGGGGAAGGTATTAGCACCTCACACGCCCGCCACAAGGGACGACAGCCTCTAATCGAGTGTGCAAATCATGACTTCAAAATTGTGTATTTTTCCCTTTTCATATTTTTTATGTTTTTCCCTTTTAATGTTTTTTACTTTTTGGGGTCGACAAGGGTATTGTCCTCGCTCCTACGTATCCTTAGATGCGATGAGGAACTCAGACCTATGTAGTTCTTTAAGTCTGAAAGTTTGTGTGTTAGATTGATTTTATGTTTTTTTGAAAGAATTATTTTAGTTAGGAACAAAAGTTGTTTAAGGCATTGGACCTTGAAACGGTGTTTTAAACTTTAAAAAGCAGAGATGATCGTTAAGGCGTTGGACCTTAAAATGATTTTTTGATTTTTGAAAAGAGGAGAGAATCGTTAAGGCGTTGGACCTTGAAACGATCTCTTGATTTTTGATGAAATGAAGAAGAGTATGAGTTGGTTTTATTTTGTTTTTGCTTATTAATCTTCAATCCTTTTTTAAAGATAACTTGCAACGCTAATGATCGGTTAAAACTTACTTTACAAAAGAAAAGCGATTACCGATGATTGAAGAAGGAGATGAAGATGCACAAAACAATAGATAAGACCCCTAAGGGTCCATGAATCATGTTCAAATCCTTAAACACAAGCACTAACCGGATGAAGAATGAAGAACGACCGAAGAACAATGTAGAAATCGATCACAGTCGCGATTCGGCGATGATTTAGCTTCTTTTTCTCTTCTTCCTTCTCCTTTTCTCTTCTTTTTCTCAATGCTGGACCTCTGAACCTCCCTCTCAGCCCCTTTTCATGCTTATTTATAGCAAAACAATGCATTTGGGGTCATGACAGCTCGCCCAGGCGAGCTGTTACTTCATCCTGAAGCAACCTTGCTCGCCCAGGCGGGCTAATTACTTCACCATGAAGTTATCTCGATGGCCCAAGTGAGCCAGAGGCTAGCTTGGGCGAGCCAGGGGTTTGAAAAAGTCTTAAAATGACCCTTTTGCCCTCCCCTTTGGGTATTTTCATGTTCTTTTCCTAAACGTTAAAAAACCTTTTGTATTGCATGGCAAGTAGCGCAAGCAACTGAATTCGGCTAGCAAGGTTGAAAATTTTAGGAAATGACAATCCTCAGACGAAATCAGGGTATGACAATAGGACTCAACGTCCTTTGTTTTTTTTCATAGGACTCAATGTCCTTTGCTTTATGTTTCAAAAGACTACAGTGTCTTTTGCTTTCAAGCTTTATAAGACTACAATGTCTTCTGCTTTATGATTGCGAAGACTACAATGTCTTTTGCATTTACACTTTCAGAGACTACAATATATTCAATCATTTACGCTTTTCAAAGACTATAATGTCTTCAGTCATTTACGCTTTCAACGACTATAATGTCTTCAGTCATTTATGCTTTCAAAGACTTTAATGTCTTTTTGTCATTTATGCTTTCAAAGACTGCTTTCATAGACTACAATGTCTTCCGTTATATATGCTTTCAAAGACTACAATGTCTTCAGTCATTTACGCTTTCAAAGACTACAATGTCTTCAGTCATTTACACTTTCAAAGACTACAATGTCTTCAGTCATTTACTCTTTTAAAGACTACAATGTCTTCAATCATTTACGCTTTCAAAGACTACAATGTCTTCAGTCATTTATGCTTTCAAAGACTACAATGTCTTCAGTCATTTACTCTTTCAAAGACTTCAATGTGTTTTTTCATTTACGCTTTCAAAGACTACAATGTCTTCAGTCATTTACACTTTCAAAGACTACAATGTCTTCAGTCATTTACGCTTTCAAAGACTACAATATCTTCAGCCATTTACGCTTTCAAAGACTACAATATCTTCAGCCATTTACGCTTTCAAAGACCACAATGTCTTTGGTTTTATGATTCCAAGACTACAATGTCTCTTGCTTTATGATTTATAAGACTTCAATGTCTTCTATTTTACATTGTTTTCAAAGACTTCGACGTCTTCTGCTTTATCTTTCATAGGACTCAATGTCCTCGTCTTTTTTTCATAGGACTTAATGTCCTTTTCTTTGAGTTTCTTAGGACTCAACGTCCTCTTTTTTTATGCTTTCAAAAAACTTCAAGTGTCTTCCGTTTTTATGCTCTAAGGGACTTCAATGCCCTCCATTTTACATTTTATAGGACTTCAAGGTCCTCTGTTTGGTGTTATAGGACTTCAATGTCCTTTTTTTCGATTTTGTTTCTTTTGTTTTCTCTGGTGTTCGATTTTTGAATAGCAAGATCGCTCATATGAAATTAGGGTCCTTATCCTTACTTACCTTTTATTTTCAATAAAAGATAAACAAAGAGGGGCAACTGTCAGACCCTAATTTCATCCAGGGAATGCTTTTATCGTTCGACACCGATTGCAATGCATGGCCGAGAGATCGCTCAAATCGATTGTCAAATCTAGGAACGAAAACCACAAGGAAAAGGGTGAAATGGCCATTTTCTGGAAATTTTTGGACCCTAGCTCGCCTAGGCTAGTATTTGGCTCGCTTGGGCCATGAAATACCTTCATCCTTAAGTAACTAGCTCGCCTGGGCGAGCTGATACCTTCAGGATGAAGCAACCAGCTCGCCTGGGCGAGCTACCCCTACCCCAAATGGCTTTTTCTTTAAATATCCATGCAGGGGAGGGGTTAAAGGGTTCATCAAGTTTGGGATAGAGGAAAAAACGTAGGAAAAGGAAAAGAAGAAGAAAATCGAAGCTAAGGCGCTGCCGAATCGTGACCGTGGGTCATTCCCTACATCGCTTCTCTTGCTAGCCTTGTACTTTGTGCAACATCTGGTTAGTTCTTCTTCAACTTTTTTCTTTTCTTTTCTTAAGATTAGAATATAATCCATATGCCCTTATGGGTCCTCTCTTTTATTTTGTATGTACTCATCTTCTCCCTCTACGGTTGGCAATTTCACTTTACTTGTAAGGTTTAGTTCTAGCTGATCATTAGTGTCATGAAATCACTTCCTCCTTTTGTGGGACTAGAAACTAATAAACAAAAAATAAATAAATAAAGGAAATCAATTCACAACCAAACTTCTTCTTTTTTATCAAATATCATTTGAGATCCTTTCAAGGTCCAACACCTTAACGACTCCATTCGCTTTTCAAAATTTAAAACGTCGTTTCAAGGTCCAACGCCTTAATGACTCTTTGTAAGCAATTAAAATAAATCTTTCAAAAACATAAAATCAATTTAACACACAAACATTCAGACTAAAAGAACTGTGTAGGTTTGAATTCCTCATCTCACTTGAGGATACGTAGGAGCAAGGGCACTCCGTTGTCAACCCCAAAAAAAATAAAGAAATATAAAAAGGTAAAATACATAATTTGATTAAAGGATTCCGTTCCTTGTGACGGGTGCGTGGGGTGCTAATATCTTTCTCATGCATAAACAACTCCTGAACCTTTATTTTCAAAATTCGCAGACCTCTTTTTGATTTTTCTAACGTTTTCCTCGAATAAATGTTGGCGGTGACTCCATGCATTTTCTTCCTAGGAGATGAACGCTTTGGCTTATCTATTTTGCTTTCGGTGTCCCATCGTGAGGTAGGTTGTGATAGCTATCATTAGTGAAAAGATAATAGAAGAAAAGAGCTTTATAGTGACTCAACTTCTTAATCGTTTGATTATGAAGACTTTTTCTTAGAAGTGAGTTGTGTCTCTTGAGTTGAAGAAGAACACCTCCTCAGTCCAGCAAGGGTTTTTGCATAAAAGATTGGTCAGGTTGTATCTCTCTTTACTTGTTTTTCTGTGTATGGTTTTACACGTCTTTTAGTTATGCACGAATTTCTTAGGGCATGCTAGAATAGGATTTTCTAGTTAGGGCTAAGAGTGGGGTTCTCGTAGGCTTATATTCACAAAGGACCCTAATGTTGGGTGGCTTAGTCTTTTTTTCCAGGGTGGGAATTGTAGATTGGCTGTGATTGTTTGTAAGGATTATTGATGCATAGTGAATATCTAATTCTGGTTTTAGATTAGATAATTGGATTAGCTTTTCTAGTAATAGTGAGTGAACCAGTATAAAAGGATTGTATCTTTCTTTTCTTGATCTAATTTTTTTCTCTCATTCAAGTTTTAATCAAGTTTTTCAAAAAGATTCAAGTATTTCAAGTTTTTCAAAAAGATTCAAGATTTATATTTGTGAAAGAAATGATGTTAATGAAGGATCTTGTTTAAGGGTGGATTGATTAAGTATTGATTACGTTTGATTCATAAATGTTTTTGTGATACGATCCATACAAAAGTTTTTTTTGTAATTGTTTTTAAAAGGTACATTTTGTTTTGAAAACCAATTCACCCCCCTCATGGTTTATTGAGTTCAATCATCTTTTTTCAAGGTTTTCTCCCTAACATGCCTACATCATGTAATAAATCAAGAATATATTTTCTTTGACAAATATTGATCCCTTGTTTACTGCGAGCCACTTCAAATCCAAGAAAAAATTTCAAGTCACCAAGGTCTTTGATTAAAAAACTTCATCCAAAAGTTGAGTGATGGATTTAATATCTAGAATATCATTGCCTGACAAGACAATATCATCTACATAAACCAATAAAACATTAAAAGATTGAATATGCTATTTAAGAAACAAAGAATGATCAGAGGAACATTGTCTATAACCATGTGAGATGAGGAAAGTGGACAATCGAGCATACCATTGTCTACTGGCTTGTTTAAGGCCATACAAAGATCTCTGTAATATGCAAACTTGATTAGACTTGGTTGAGTGCATACCAGGAGGCAAAGTCATGTAAACCTCCTCATTAAGGTTTCCATGCAGAAAGGCCCACCAGAGCGCCTTCTACTTCAAACAAGGTTGCTTCAAAGGATAAGCATTGCTTCAAGATTAATACAAGGTTGCTTCAACAAACAAAGCCTTGCTTCAAGATTAACTCAAGATCAAGCCTTACCTCCAAACAAAGTGTTTCCAAGACATCCAAGGCTCTAGTAATCGATTACCAGGCAATGTAATTGATTACCAAAAGATAATTTTGAAAAATAACTGTTAAAAAGTGTTTTCAATTTGAATTTTGAACCTGTGATCGATTACCAAATGTTTATAATCGATTACCAGCAACGGAACTCTTGAAATTTAAATTCAAAAGTCATGACCCTTCAAAATATAACTGTGTAATCGATTACCAGTGAAAAAATTCAGAAAAGCTTTTTGAAAAGACACATCTCTTCAAACCATTTTGATAAGGCCCGAAGAGCCTATATATATGTGTGTCTGATTTCAAAAAGCAAGAGAGAGATATTCCAAGAGAACTTCATTGTCAAATGCTCTCTCAACAACTCTTGGGCAAACACTTGCAAATCTATTGAGAGTTCATCCAGGAACTTCAAATTGTATTATCCACTCTAAAGGAGAGAAATCTTTCTGTTCTTCTCAGAAAGTCAATTGTAATCAAGAGACCGGTTGTCTCTTGAATTGTGAGTTTCCTTAACACAAGGGAAAGGGATTCCTTGGGTGTTCAAAATTTATAAAAAGGATTTTTACAAAGATAGTGGAAAATCTCAAGTGGGTTACTTGAGGACTGGACGTAAGCATGGGAAGTGGTCGAACCAGTATATATCGAGTTTGCATTTCTCTCTTCCCTTATCTCATTTATTTTATTCCAATCAATTTTGTCTTGCATGTTTAAAGAACACTATTAAATTGATTATTGCTTCTTCTTCTGCATTCTGAGCCTATCATTTAGAAGGGGGTTAAAAGTTTGTTAGTGGGAATTGTAAGACTTAATTCACCTCCCTCTTAAGTTATTGAGGCCACTTGTCCAACAAAAGGTGTGTCTTCTAAAATGAAAACGCATGGGTAATCAAGGTCGTACCCGAATCAAATAAACATTAAAAATGTAGTATCTAGGAAGTGATCCTAGGTCGTCTCCCAACGAGCAATGGTCAACCAAACGTTCATGACAGATAGTAATAAAACAGTAACAAATTGGGGGGGTTGATTGTTTTTGTAATTTAAATAGCGAGCAAATTTTAATTAGAAAATAACAGGATTAAAACATGTTGTTTCCCCTTGATTCACAAGCAAGTCTCTTATCCTAGGTTATGAGAATTTATCCTTTATCAGTTCAACCACTTAATCCAACCCTAAATTAAATTACTAAGCGAAATTTAACATAAGGCTGTCATTATGTGATTAAGCAACACATACACCAATTAATCATGAACTAAACTGATCATTAAGCATGAACGTAAATTAAGCGCAGAGACAATTAATCAAGCACTAAGCATGCATGGATTAATAGCAACAAATACAGAGTAATTGGTGAAGAGGAAAACTGATCTGAATTCAATAGTAATAATAAAACCTCAAAGAGAGTTGTGCTTGATCCTCAAGAGAAAACAACGCTGGAGACTTAGCCTTCCATTAATCAGTAGAAAACGAAATTGCAGATTGAAGCAGAAAACGAAATTGCATATTGAAGCAGAAAACGAATTTTATTGCTACGTGAATAGTACGCATGAACAGTAAAAACTGGAATTGCAAAACCTAAAATTATTCTCCTCTCTAAAACGAAAAACTCTCCTAAAACTAAAACCTTGGTGCTGTTATATAGTTTCTCAGCCCCAAAGCTTACAAATCTGTTTTAAGTCCAAGCTCATAAATAAAATAAAATCTAGACAAGATAAGATAAGATTTGATAAAATAAAATCTAGATGAAATAAAATATAGATAAGATAAGATAAGATTGGATGAAATAATATCTAGATGAGATAAAATCTAGATAAGATTTGATAAAATAAAATTGTTTGCTCTCATCAAGTCCAAGCCCAATTCTGGATTCAAGCCCAATTGCTTATAATTCTCCTGAAATTAAATTAAAAACACAAAATTAGTCCAGTAGGCCCAAATGATAAAAGTGCATAATTAATTTGACAATTAAGGCTAATCAGTAATTAAAATGGTGACAAAAAGGGTTAAGAAATAGGAGAAAATAATGACACATCAGTGGGATTCGCCACCAACGTTTATTTAAGGAAAACGTTAGAAAAACCAAAAAGAGGTCTACGAATTTTGAAAATAAGGATTCGGGAGTTGTTTACGCATAAGGAAGGTATTAGCATCCCACGCGTCCGTCACAAGGGATAGCAGCTTTTAATTGAGTGTGCACAGCGTGACTTCAAAATTATTTATTTTCTCTTTTTATATTTTTCATTTCTTTTGGGATTGACAAGGGGGTTGCCCTTGCTCCTACGTATCCTCAGGTGCGATGAAGAATTCAGACCAATGTAGATCTTTAAAGTGAGAAAATTTGTGTGTTGAGTTGGTTTTATGCTTTTGAGAGATTCATTTTTATTACAAACAAGAAGGTCATTAAGGCATTGGATCTTGAAACGATCTCAAATGATATTTGATGGAGAGAAGTTTAGTTATGAGTTGGTTTTTTATTTTGGTTTTGTTTATTAACTTTCAATCTCTTTAAAGACAATTTTACGACACTAATGATCGGTTAGGATTAAAATTTACAAATAAAAATGAGATCACTGATGATAAATGGAGAAGATGAATATGCACATAACAACAGAGGGGACCCATAAGGGTACATAGATTACATTCAACTCTTGGAAAAAAAACTAACTGACTGTTGCACGAGGGACATAGAACAAGAGAACGATGTAGGGAATAATCATGGTCGTGATTCGGTAGCACCTCGACTTCGCTTTTCTTCCTTTTTTCTCTTATGTCTCTCTTTCCCTTTCTTTTTCCAACTTCTGAACCCTTAAGCCCTTCCCTCAACATGGTTATTTATAGGAAAAAACCATTTTAGGGCAGGGGAAGTTCACCCAAGCGAGCTAGTTACTTAGCCCTGAAGGAATGAGCTCGGCCAGGCGAGCTGGTTGCTTAGGCACGAAGCCATTTCATGGCCCAGGTGACCCAGATGCTAGCCAGGCCGAGCAAGGGTCTAGAAAAATCCAAAAAAGACCCTTTTGCCCCCTTCCTTGGTATCTTTTTGTTTTCTTGATCAAAACACTGAGTGATTCCTTGCTTCGCACTGTAACTCACGCCAAATATCGTAATTCGACTAACAAGAATCAAAATATCATATCGAACGATATTTCCTAGATGAAATTAGGGTCTGACAACACTAATGGTGGTTTGTCGTTTCTTCTAGATTCCATATGGACTATAATGTTTATTTGAATTTAACTAAGCTAGCAGAACTAAAGAACATATGATGATGTTGCGGTCGAAGGAAACACACAACTTTTTACATAAGCATAGCTTTTGATGTTAGTGCTTATATCTTTTTAAGATTAAAATAGAATGGCTTGCAAAATGGTATGCATTAAAGGAAGAAGTTTGTGTTATAATAGATTTGGCAGATTTTCTATTTATGCGTATGTATTTTTAAAATATTGAACTTCTAGAGCAATTAGGTTGATCAATCTATTTGTTCCTCCACAGGTTTCAGGCATTGTATTCCTGGGTCAGGGTCCACTTTTTCAGATATGGTTAATTTATGACTAGTTAACTTCTAGATATTCTTTTACAATGAAAGGTGAATGTAAATTGATGGAAAAATAAAAACTTTTGATTTTTCCCATCATAGAAAAAAATTGGTAATAGAATTTTCATGGTGCTTATGTAGGAAAAAGAGCATCACATTTTCCAAATATTAAATCCACAAATTGCTCTTAGGGGCATATGAGAACCATATAATGTGGACTACTTAGTGGGAACCAATGTTACTTTTGAATAGGGCGGACTTACAAACAGAAAAATTGGTTGGTCCTTTCATTTATTCAAAAGCGCCATAATTTTAACAATAACAACACCACCTGTAGTAAAATAATAGTTGTGTGAATATCGGAAGTGACATGTTTTTGACAACAAAATTCTGCATGAAAGTACATTATTAACTTGTTGAAAGTGCCACAGTAATGAAAACTGAAAATTGTAGGTATCAAAGTGCAAACTTGTAACTTTCCCCTTTGCTCACAAACATCTCTTTCATAGTTTCATTCACGGGAAAAGTGGAGTTGCTCTTTTTAGAGCTTGATGGAGTGATCGAAAATTAGAAGGTGAAAAGTAGAAGATTGAAAATTGACAAGGTATTGGACACTGGACACTTTTTTGAGTCCAAAACTCCTAGCACATTTTTCATTTTTCATATTTCCATTTAATGCCTTCATTTCTATTTATCCAAGCACATTACCATAAATTTTCATTTTCACTCTTGCTAAGAGCCACTGAAAGGATTAAATCAATGGTAAGTTGATAAGCAAAATTCAGTAACTGAGACAGATTTTTATCAAAGCACCTTTCATTTTCCGGAAAATTAGAAATTGCCCATATGTTTGAAACTACTGTAGCTGGTTTAGAGGTCACTTTCAGAGTAAATGCAAGTTGACACAAGTGGTCAATGATTGGGAGTTAAATATCATTCTCCATGGATGCGGGTCCAATTCTCCTTAAAGCCACTAAAATCTTGCTTGGTGAGCAAACCTTTATCAAGGAAATTTTTTGACTTCCGAGATTAGTTGAGTAGCTACAACATGATAAAATTACTTGCGGTTTACAACAGGATAAAACTACTTGGGTGGATCTCTACGAGCAACCTCAATATGCCATTGGCATCTAACCCGATGGTATTGAAAGTGTCTTTTCGATATCGGTTTGCCCCCTTTGTACACACACAAAGAAAAAAACACTTTCATTGGAGACAAAATATAAATGCATATTTATTCTCATTATATGTTTAGCATATTCAGTCTCATTGCATGTCATATAGCAAGTTCATTTACAGAAGAGCAGCAATCCAAAAGACATGCAAGAATTAAACTTGTTTGGCGGTATCATCAATCTCTTTCGACCAATCTACTCTAGAGTCTTCTAATTTTTGTCACTATTGAAGTATAAATTAATGAAAGAACAAACATAGATCGCCAAAGGATGCTGAAATTCTTGGATTTTCCCTCCTTCGTTGATAAGGATATGTTCTGACATGGTGCTCAGAACTTTTTTTGGACGACAATTTGACAACGTTAATCAAAAGGATAAAATATCCTTCAAATTTTGTTCCCAAGATTTTCATCAAAGTATTTTTAGACCAGATCATAATGAAAGCGAGTCAGATCAAAATTGAAACCACACATAGCCCATCCACACACACAAAGGGGGGCTTTCTTCATTTATGTGTCCTACGTTGCCACATTGCCCATTGGAAAACCATAAACACCAACCGTGGATTAACCTAAGGTTACGAATGTTTCTTTCAACTATCTTTCGTGTTGTCAAACAATGAGTCCACGCGTTTCTTCTTAAACCACGCCATTATGGAATGTCACGTTTTGCTAGTCAATGCCACTCTTTTTTAGCATAGACGATATTTATTCTTTATTAGAGTCAATCCGGTTTGATGAGTCAAATATGATTGTTACATTGGAAAAGTTCAACTCTCTTTCTCTGAATATTTAATATAAAAATCATTATTTTTGTGTGACTTTAAAATAAATTACGTTTATGTATTATGTATTGTTGAATCACATAATATCATGTGACTTATTTTATCAAGTAATATGATTAAGTTTAATTTTAAAAAAAAAAAACACATCAAAATAATGACCTTAAAATAATTACATATTTAAAATTTAAACTTGAGATTTCTAACTAAATTAGAATAATCTCACGTTAGTTAATATGCATGCTCTGTCTTACTAGTTAATGCCACTTGTGCAGCATTGTGTTACATGCATGTCATTGTCTCAAATTAAAGTCCCCTGAAATCCTTAATCGTCTTGCTTTTTGGAATGTATGTCACCAGAACATTCTGTGTGCATATATCGTTTTTAGTGTGGCTCAATTCATTAGGGTTGAACCAATTGTGGTACTGATACGTACGTTGAGGATGAAGCTACGCACCAAAGATGCTCAGCTAGGACAAAGCAGTTACCCAAGCATTGGGACATTTATCAACTAGGGTAGGAAAGGCTGGGGAAATGGGGTACAAGCTGTGGGTAGAACGTGGCGGGAAAGGTAGTTACATATTGTTCATATTGTTAGGGCTTAGCAATAACAGCTAACCGTAAATGGTTAAGCATGGGTCCTCCATTATAAAAGCTGTAACTAACTTGCAAAGGACATGAATAAGAATTCCAGAAGTTTCTTTCTCTCAAACTCCTTCTCTCCCTCTCTTCTCTGAACCTGTGTTTCTTCTTCTCCACGAATTTCAATCTCCTCGTGGGGTACGCGCAGTGGGGAGGTTCCCTAGCCCTCGAATGCTAGGTATCGTTGGTGATTTCATTGAGCACAAGGTTTGACGCATGGCAGAAGGCACGAGATCGAAAGCTTTATCATCGGAAAAAATGGAGGAATTGTTCGCGAAATTCGTGGCAACGGTGGAAGCAAAGATGGAGACGTTATCGGAGCGACTAGCACATCTCGAAGCTAGTAGATTCAATCCTTCGCAAGCACAGCCTGAGGTATCTTCATTCCCGGCGTCAGGACCTATCGCAGCGCCACATCGGATGAAGCTGGATGTACCAAGGTTCGACGACTCCGATGCTACTTGTTGGATCTTTAAAATTACGCAATTTTTCGAGTATCACACAACTCCAGATCATGAGAGGCTCACCATCGCATCATTTTACATGGAAGGACAAGCATTAGCTTGGTTCCAATGAATGCACCGAAATGGTCAATTATCATCCTGGCCTGCATTCCTTCACGCCCTCCATTCACGATTTGCTTCAACCACTTATGAGGATCCAACGGGATTGCTATGCAAGCTCCAACAGAGGTCGACGGTAAGCAGTTACCTCTCCGATTTTGAAACTCTAGCTAATCGAATTATTGGTTTACTTGCTCCCATGGCTTTAAGCTGTTTTATCTCGGGTTTGATACCTACGATTCGTCGAGAAGTTCAAGTCATGCAACCAGCAACCATAAGCCAAGCAGTAGCTTACGCTAGGCTACATGAGGAGAAGCAAAACAATGCTCGAATAGCGTTTCGACCAGTTGCAGGAGCGTCTTCAAACTCTCGCCAACATTCAGCATCTACACCCTTATCTACTACTCCATTGTTACCTACACCGACGCGTACCAACTCGTCCACAGTTCCTTTTAAACGTCTCACGCCAGAGGAATTAGCAATGCACAAAGAAAAGGGATTATGCTTCCAATGTGATGAACAATATTCACGCGGTCATAAGTGTTCTTCCTCCTTGTTCCTGCTCATTATGGAAGATAGTGATGAAGTTCCAAAATCCCACGATCCACAGTTAACCTTGCCGGAGATCGTACCAGAGCCACCTCCTGTGCAGTTGAGCTTCAATGCCTTATCCGGACACGTGGTACCGGAAACATTACGGATGCAAGGGTATATTCATGGCCAACCAGTAAGCATATTGATAGATGGTGGTAGCACGCATAATTTCGTGCACCACAGGGTGGTTATGTCAGTGGGCTTAACGACAGCGGTGACTTCACCTTTGCGGGTCACGGTGGGCAACGGTGAGGAACTTCAGTGCCAGCACACATGTCCTAACGTTGAGGTAACTATCCAGCAACACCCATTCGTCATCAATTTCCATGTTTTACCTATCTGTGGTGCTGATTTAGTCTTGGGAGTCCAATGGCTGAAAACGCTGGGACCGGTGTTGACGGATTACACCACCCTCACTATGAAATTCATGGTTGTCGGTCACCTTGTGTAACTACGTGGTGAACACGAACAAGCTCTTGAATCTATCTCTTCCTCTCAGCTTCGTCGTATGATACATACAAATGGCACTAGTATGATGTTCCACATTCAATTGGAACCTTGTCAAACCTCACAACCTGATATCAACTTGTTACCTCTTGAAGTTGAGGAGCTGATTAATAAGTATTCATAGTTATTTCAGCCCTTACTGGAACTGCCACCCTCACGAGACACTGACCACGCCATTAACATTCTTCTAGAAGCAACACCAGTCAACGTGAAACCATATCGGTATCCGCATTATCAAAAAAAGAGATAGAGGAGCAAATGAGCTTAATGTTGGATAAAGGATTCATACGAACCAACGCCAGTCCCTTTTCATCACCCGTGTTATTGGTGAAGAAGAAGGACGGATCATGGCGATTTTGTGTCGATTATCGGGCTCTCAACGCCATCACCATTCGCGACAGGTTCCCTATACCAACCATTGACGAGTTGTTAGACGAGCTTGGCGGGGCACGGTGGTTCTCTAAGTTGGATCTAATGCATGGTTACCACCAAATCCTTATGAAAGATGACGATATTCACAAAATGGCATTCAGAACCCATCAAGGGCATTACGAGTTCCGAGTAATGCCCTTTGGTTTGTGTAATGCTCCATCAACCTTTCAAGCAACTATGAATCAGCTCTTTCGGCCCTGTTTGCGCAGATTCGTCATCGTCTTCTTCGATGATGTGTTGGTCTATAGTAAAACCATGGCAGACCATGTGGGTCACCTCGAAACAGCGTTCAAACTTTTGCTTTCAGGGAAGTTCTCCTTGAAACGACCCAAATGCGCTTTTGCCCAGTCCCAACTAGAGTACCTGGGACATCTCGTCTCCGGCAATGGAGTTGAACCAGTCCCGAAAAAGTTACAGGCTATTCATGAGTGGCCTCTACCGCAATTAGTGAAAGCATTGCGAAGCTTCCTCGGATTGGTAGGCTTTTATAGAAGATTCATTAAAGGATATGCGAAAATGGCGGCACCTATCACCCAGTTGCTTTGTAAGGGTCAATTTCAGTGGTCAGACTCAGCCACCACGACCTTCATCTCCTTAAAAGAGGCAGTCTCAACAGCACCCGTATTAGCGCTTCCTAACTTCGATATACCTTTTGTGGTAGAGACAGATGCCTCAGGCACCAGCGTAGGAGCAGTACTCTCACAAAATGGACATCCGGTAGCGTTCTACAGCAAGGAATTTTGCCCAAAGCTTCATGCCTCCTCCACTTACATTCGAGAGCTTGCAACTATTACCATGGCTGTTAAAAAGTGGCGACATTACTTGTTAGGTCACCCTTTCGTGATCCTCACTGATCACCAAAGTTTGAGGAACCTTATGACTCAAGCGGTACAAACGCCGGAGCAACATCGATACCTCGTCAGGCTATTGGGATTCGAGTATAGCATTCAGTATCGGCCAAGGCGTGAGAACGGCGTCGCAGACGCATTATCTCGAGTTGCTGCTGAAGACGCCCAGGCTTCCTTGTATCTACTATCCATACCCCAGTTCGCCTTTCTTGCTGATCTTAAGAAGGAGTTAGTCACTCTTCCTGAAGCATTGGCATTACGAGAGAAACTCCAAAAGGAACCCACGATAGCCCCAGAGTATAAGTTTGAGAATGGCCTGATCATGCACAAGCAGCGTCTTTGGCTTCCATCGGAATCCACCATCATTCCCTTACTCATGGAAGAATTTCACAGTACCCCCACCGGAGGTCATTATGGGATTCATAAAACCCTACAAAGGCTTCAAGAAAACTTTACTTGGAGTTCCATGCGCAAGGATGTCTGCAAATTCGTTGCGGCTTGTGTCACATGCCAGTTGACAAAATACGATAACCGCAAACCGGCAGGGCTCTTGTGCCCTCTTCCGGTGCCGTATCAGCCATAGGAAGACCTCAGCATGGATTTCATTGTGAGGTTACCATCATATCGGGGCAATACATGCATCCTCGTCGTGGTGGATTGCTTTTCTAAGGGGCTCCATTTGGGTATGTTACCCACTAAACATTCCGCAAGACGAGTGGCGGAGCTGTTCACAACCATGATCATTCGTTTGCACGGCTTGCCTCAAAGCATTATCTCTGACAGGGATCCTTTATTTGTCAGCAGGTTTTGGCAAGATTTATTTGCTTTAAGTGGGACGAAGCTTCGTCTCAGCTCCTCCTACCACCCACAGACCGATGGGCAGACGGAGGTTGCCAACCGCATCATAGAACAGTACCTACGAGCTTTTGTTCACCGGAAGCCGGCGTCGTGGGGGCAGTTTTTGTTATGGGTCGAATGGTCTTATAACACCTCGTGTCATTCCGGTACTGGGGTCACCCCCTTCGAGATCATCTATGGTCGAAAGCCACCAGCCATTCCAGAGTACTTGGGGGGAGCTGCAGTAGTGACGGAGGTCGATGAAATGCTTCGTCAACGAGAAGAAGTTTTGCAGTTGCTTCGTCGGAAGCTACTCAAGGCACAACAAAGGATGAAACTCACCGCCGATGCTCGTCGTAGACCTCAGGAATTCAGTATTGGGGATTGGGTACTAGTCAAATTGAGACCTCACCGTCGAATCTCAATGTCGGAAACCACATACTCGAAGCTCACTAAGCGCTACTATGGACCCTTCAAGGTGCAGGAATGACTAGGTAAAGTCGTGTATAGGCTGAAGCTCCCTGCGCACAGTCGTATCCACCCTGTCTTCCACATATCGTTGCTCAAGGCTTTTGTGGGAGACCCTACAGCAGCTCACGCAGATCCCCTACCAGATATGCGACCCGAGGAAACCACCAACACTCCCTTCACGATCATTGACTCCAAGTTGATTGCTACCGCTAATGGCACGCGCTGCGAAGTATTGGTCCAGTGGCCAGGTTCTTCATGACAAGAAGCATCGTAGGAAGATTGGCAAGAGCTTCAGGAGCATTACAACCTTGAGGACAAGGTTGTGTCTGAAGAACGGGGGGATGATATGTACGTTGAGGATGAAGCTACACACCAAAGACGCTCAGCTAGGACAAAGCAGTTACCCAAGCATTGGGACATTTATCAACTAGGGTAGGAAAGGCTGGGGAAATGGGGTACAAGTTGTGGGTAGAACGTGGCGGGAAAGGTAGTTACGTATTGTTCATATTGTTAGGGCTTAGCAATAACAGCTAACCGTAAATGGTCAAGCATGGGTCCTCCATTATAAAATCTGTAACTAACTTGCAAAGGACATGAATAAGAATTCCAGAAGTTTCTTTCTCTTAAACTCTTTCTCTCCCTCTCTTCTCTGAACCTACGTTTCTTCTTCTCCACGAATTTCAATCTCCTCGTGGGGTACGTGCAGTGGGGAGGTTCCCTAGCCCTCGAATGCTAGGTATCAGGTACAGTCTAATGGCAAAAACTGTCCCTGGCTTACACCTAGTTTTAGTATAAACTCCTTCTACCAGAATGAATACAACAGGACTTGACAGTCGTTTTAAAAAGGATTGGCATAGAAATGTTGTAATAGTGATGAAGACTAAAAGCTCCTCCTTAGTATGGGTGGGAATAGGCCAGGCTTTGAAAGGCCTGAGCCTAGTCTACAATGAATCTTTGAGGCCTGAGCTTGGCCTAAAGCCTATCAAAGGCTTTTATTTTGACTCGGTTTGGCCTTTTTAAAAGTTTGGTCTGGCCTAATAACCTTTTTAAAAGTCTTCTTCGCAATAAATGTTTAATATTTTATGGAGTAGGAACGTAATAGGGAAGTTAAAAAAAAGGAAAGTCAATCAAAATAATAAGGAATATAAAATGGCACATGACTCACACCTAAATTGTAATTAAAGTCCTTGATTATTGGAATAGAAGTTATGGAACAATAATGTGTAATCAAAGTCTGATAGTTTCAAAAAAAAATTAATTGTATCCAAAAAATAATATTATATATTGGTACGCAAAAAATAATATAAGTATATATATATATATATATATATATATATATATATATATATATATATATATATATATATATATATATATATATATATATATATATATATACGTCGACCTATCCTTTTTTTTAATAAGCCTAAGTCTGGTCTATTTAATTTAATATGCTTTTAAAAAAGTCTGAGCCTAACCTTTTAATTAAATAGGTAAGTTCAGACAAAACTTTATGTAGGTCAGGTTATAGGTCCCTGTAGGCCGGTCTGGCCTAAGGACCTGATTTGAACTTTTGCCGCTAGTAATCGTTCAACTTTTATCTCCTCATTACTAAATGGGTAAAAGAAAAAATAAAGATGATATTTTTTCTTCTAGACCATTCTTCTACCTTTTAGTGAAGATAATTATGCTCGAGCACTGCAATTTGTTTGATAAGTTTATTATTTTTTAAAATTATTATCTTAAAAGTTATATTATTAATGATTTTTGATTGTTTGATTGTATAAATTTTTTTATATTAATAGTACATAAATATTTCCACCTTCATATTTTTAAAAATAAAAGATGAGATGAAACAAATATTTCCTATTATTTTAAGCATACTATTTGAAACAAATACTGTTTTTTAAAAAAAAACATAAATTTTTTTTTTAAAAAAAAGTTATATTATTGATGATTTTCATTCATAAATTTATAATCTTTTAATAAATTTTAATTACGTGTGTTAAAAAAAGTGTTTTACAGGAAATCTTATTAGCACTCATCTAAAAGAAGTTTAGTTAATAGAGTCCATTATGCAGAGGTCGTCTTGTTTTGCATTTTATCCAGGCAAATAATGCATGATGCTGTGTGAGAGGCAATGCATGCACTGAAATGCTTTATTATATGCTACTATGTGAGATTAATTCATATTTGGTTGGTAGTAATCGTAGCACTTATGGGGCATGGCATGTGTCCCAATTATTGCAGATCCACGATTCCCATTCACCAACCTTGAAAAAAGCCTTATTCTACAAAATATAATATAGAATAGAGTGACACTTTCTTAGAATGATTGGCCCTCGGGGCACACTAGATTTGTGGAATTAATTATCTCTGAGGCTTAAACATTGCTTGTCCATGTAGTTATATATAATTATTGGCAGTTTGTAGGAATATCTCAATTTCTAACCGTACGCCAATCCATAGGCTCCAATGGAAACAAAATAAATGGCCAAGGGAAAAAGATATTTTAGATCAGAATTTTCTTGTAATTATTATAAATCATTATTCAGACAGATAATTTGTTTATCGTGTTCACAAATGTTAGGGGTAGCAATTTGGTCACTCTAATGATTCAGGTATGTATTTTAAGGTTTTAGAAGGAAAGGGAGCGGAGGATAATTTTTTTTTATTTGTAATAAATATTTTTTAATCTGATAATTTTTTATTTATTTTATATATATTATATAGTAAAAGTCATTTAATATTAATTTAAATATTTTTTTTTACATATATGTTAACCGTTGCTTTATTGGCACTGTTTAAAGTCTCAAAAGTAAAGAAAAAAAAACTATATTAATACATTTTATAACGATTTTTAATATGTCTTCAATGTAAGTTTTAATAATATAAAGTAAAAATGAGGGTATATATGTAACTTCAATTTTTCCGCTCTTTTAAAGGATAAAAGAATAATATTATGTAATTTTTTATCCTAAAAAGGAAATATTTTTGACTCATAATTTTAAGACAAAATAATTTTAATTTTCCTGTTCTTTTCAGGATAAAAAGTATAATTATAGAAGTAGTTTTTATAGTATAATTATTATAATTATAATTTTAGATATAAAATTATTATATTTTTATTTAAAACATCATATATAAATTGAAATAAATAATAAATTAAATAAATAAATAAACATGATATGTAAAATTTATATTTTGTAATTTACATTTCCAGGTTATACTTAAATAAATAATAATTTTATATTAAAATACATTTTTTAAAACAAAATTTTAATTCTTAATTGTAACTTTTTTTACAAAATCATCAATTTTTTTATATTTAAAAATTGAAGACCTTTGTTTTATTTTTCTATCAAAAAATTAATTTAAAAACCAGACCAATCTTTATTTATATTAAAAATTAATAATTAAATACTACATTTATTTTATAAAAGAGGAATGTTAGCATTTCTCTTTTATAAAAATGATTGATGTTTGCTTAATATAATATTATTTTTTATATTAAAAACTCGTCAACTTTTAGTTTATAATTGAACATGATTTATTAATAATTTTATATATCAGAATTTAATAAAGGAAAGTAATAAATATATTTTCAATTATCACTTACGTACAACTAACTAATAATATGATAGAACAACAATAAAGTATTAATTTGAATCAATAAATAATTTTGTTCATAAATATAAATATAAATAAATATTATGTTA
Organism: Glycine soja; assembly: GCF_004193775.1. NCBI lineage: Eukaryota > Viridiplantae > Streptophyta > Magnoliopsida > Fabales > Fabaceae > Glycine > Glycine soja. The sequence goes on along the minus strand of NC_041002.1, from coordinate 32,301,057 downwards.
AAATTAGAAGCATTTCGTGGATACACAAATAATTGGAAGAAGAAAAAATTTGGATTAACTTAAATCCGTGTAAGATAATTTGAAATAACATTAAATAAATTTAAAATCAAATCAAATTAAAAGGAAAGTAATAAATATATTTTCAATCACCATTTATGTACAATTAACTATTAACTAGAAATATAAAAGGAAAATAATGAAGGATTTTAATTAGATTATATTTTCAATTGTGTTTCTTAATCAAGATAAACAAACTAGAATTTATATATTTAATCATGAATTTTAAAAATAAATTAAAAGAAAATTAATAAGTATATTCTTAATTATCATTTGACTACAACTAATGAATATTTTATTTGAATTGGGGAATGGTTTATTATAAATTACCCACCACTCATTTCAAGTTAGTTTCTCTCATTTATCATTTTTTCTCTTTGTAAATTTCAACATCTTCTACCTCCTTTCTCTTTGAATCTTCTTTATCTAAATCTGCATCTTATTTTTTTAATCTCACCAAAGCATACTAATTTTATTTTCTTATCTGTGCAATTGCATATTTGAGTTGAGAAAGAGGATTCTTCATGTGGAGAATTTTGTAATATTTTTTTCTCCTTTCTATTGATGAATTCTCCTTACATGAATTTGCATCTATTTATCTCACAAAAGCTTAGTTCTTGGTTTGTATAAATACATATTTGAATTGAGGAAGAAGATTCTTAGGTGGTGAAAGAAATCGAGTAACCACATTTATTTTTTAAATTAAGTAACTACCCTTATTTCTTAGATGCATTTTTTCTTCTTTACTAGCTTTAAAAAAGAAAAAAAAAAGTAAAAAGAAAATTTTGATCCTTTGATCTATATAGAGAAGGAAAAAGGTAGGCGAAGAGAAAAAAATATATTATTTTTTAATGTGTTTCTTTTTTTTCATGTTTTTTTTGCTCTTTTTATGTTTTTCTTCTTATGTGTTCTTTTATTGTGAAAGAAGAGAAAAATTATGTTTCTTTTTACATGCTTAAAGTCTTTTTAATTTTTATTTTTTTTTACTTGTTTGATTTAGTTATAAGTGATAACGTGAGAACAATATTAACGATTACATAAACGTTTATGTTGGAATAACATTATACTTAAAATTTTCTTATGTTTTATGTATTTTTCTTCTTTATCTATTTTATAATATTTTTCTTCATCTATTGTTTTTATCTCGTCAACTCTCTGTTTCATTTTCTTCATATTAATCAATGTTATTTTTTTTAATGTATTTTGTTATTACATCATAACAATTTCATTTGATTTTCAATTTGAAAATTTTTAATCATTTTTGTTTATCAAAATCCCTTGATCTACACTCTTTTTTTCCTACTAATTTCAATTTGTAGTTTTTTTTTTTTCACAAAAAGATTATGTCTTTTTCTTTTTTATTTTACTTATATTTTCAATGAAAAAAGTTCTAGCAATTTTTGAATTAGTGGTAAATTAAAATTTGAAAAATATTTCATATAGTTCTTTTTTTTTAATTAGCCATTGGTTGATTGAATAATTGATTTTTTTAATAGTACGTATTTGAATTTCCTTGAAGTAAGAATAGAGATTTTTTAATATTTTTTATGATAATTGATTTTTCTTAAAGTTAATAATTATATAGAGAAATCAGAAAGAGTGACAATGGTGAACTTGATATCATTAATAATGGATTTTTTTTTATGAAATGAATAATGAAATTTATGCAGCATTAAACTTGATTTATACATTTTAATTAATTTGCTTTGAAAGAGACTAGGTAATTAAGTAAGGTGAAAAGGGAGAGCGAAGAAAAACAAAGTTTGTTAGGTTCAGGATGTACCTTTTTTACAACACGAATTCTTCTATAAAATGTAATTCAAAATTAATTTTCAATTATTTGTAAAAATTAAAAATTGAAATATTAATTGACAGTTTACACTAAATTAACTATTAACATTAATTGACAGTCTATATTTGAATGATCCATGAACATGATTATATATTTTTTTTTATAAACTTTAATAAATTTATTTTTCAGTAATACATGTCCTTAATCTTTGTAAATTTTCTCCAAATTAATATGAAATTAACCTTTTTCATTAACATCTACATACAAAATTTTCATTTGTTTCATAAATTACAAAAAAAAACTAAGAATCATCCTAAAATATAATTATATATTTGTGCATTGCATGTACTAGTAATCATACTATAACAAATCCATTGGAATGATTATGTTGTTTATAATCATTAATATTTTTATGTCAAGAAACTCTTAGATATTTGTATTTAAATTTAATATATATAACTTTTATATTAATGATGTTTAAATTTGTTTTTATATCAAAATATTTTTTTATAATTTGACAATATAAAAAATATATTTTTAAATTATTATATATTCTATTTATATCGCACTCGTCTATATTTATATCCATGCATTACATGGGCAACGGTAATAGAACTCATCATTTTGAGTGATATTTTTTTTATAGTCATAGATTTTTGTAAATCAGGAGAGTATTCTACTATATCCACAGATGAAAAAAAAAACTAAAAATGTTACAAAATTTTAGATGTGGTCATAAATTTTTGCTTCTAAGCATATAAATTTGAACATTTAATCATAAAAAAAATTATCATATTTTTTAGTAGATTTTATGTTCATTTTATAATTAAATAAATAAATAAAAACACTCAAATCTTCCTTTTATCGCGTGTATCGCACATGTCAAGAAATCAGTATTATTAGTTTGTTAAAGACAATGGTCAGTAAAACTTCTTTCATCTTTCTACCCAGCCTACAAAAATCAGAAATGCAATAAATATCTTTGTTTGCATTGAAATTATTTTTAATTTCTGAATACGACTTTCACTATATTTTCTATGTCATTTATAATAAGTATGTAAAATATTTAAGACAAAAAATATAATTGAAAAAATAAGAATTAATATTTTAATTCTTGAACTTGTGAAGAAATAAATATATAAAAACAATTTTTTTTCTTTTACGAGTGAAAAAATAGAAAATACTATTGACACAGTGTTTTCTTTTTTTGAGTAATATTAACATAGTTTGACCACTCAAAAGTCTATATTAAAATCATTAAAAAAAGCCTATATTAATTTGAAGCACCAAATTCACTGTGAGAAAAAGGATTACAATGCACGAAAAATCTTACACATTAAATTCACTTTTACTGTTTAGAGCTTGGAATTTTTGCAACCTTAATTATTTTTTTCTACCAACACTACTACAAAAGGTGCATTTTCCGTCGCTGAATCTACGACGGTTCTAAACAACCGTCGTAGAAACTAAGGCGGTGACATATTCGTAATTAATAGCATCAAAATGATGATGTTTCCCACTACCCGTCGTAGACTGCTGACAGTGTGGCAAAGCCATAATTATGTGCTTAACATACAATGACGGTCTCACACAGCAATCGCCTTTGTATCGTTAGTTGTTTCACGTGGCGGACACGTGAGTTCCCCGACTACCATACAAAGACGATCATGTCCTGAGACCCGCCTTTGTATCGTGGCGGGTTTCACGTGGCGTACACATGATTTGCCCATTTGACATACAAAGACTGTCTTCCTCCAGACCCGTCTTTGTATGTTTGGTGGTCACAGGTGCTGGACACGTGATGTTCCACTTCATTGTCATACAAAGACGGTCTTCACTGTGACCTGTCTTTGTATGTTTAGTGGTCACACGTGGCAGACACGTGATGTTCCAGTTCATTGCCATACAAAGACGGTCTTCCCTGAGACCCGTCTTTGTAACATTACTCGTTTCACGTGGCGGACACGTGATGTAGCCCTTGGTACTCTTTGGCGCCTCCGACCCTCGACCAGACAAAAGGAAGCACACTTCTACGCGTGCGCCCTAGCTAGGTTTAAGCATCGTCTCCGACACAGTCCCTGTCGCTAACTTCGTCTCTGGCGTTGGTTCTTCTTTCGTCTACAGTGGCGACAGACAACACTGAGGCCGCATTCAGGTAATGTTCCTACATTTTCATTCCACATATGACTTCACCACTTTGATTCATTTTTTTGTCTTGTTACTTTGCTTGTTGGTGGTGTCAGGAAGCTTTGTCTTCTTGTGTTGTATTAATATTGTATGTTGGATGCTGCCAAGGTTTGAGTTGATGTTGCGAAGGTTTCTGTTGTGACCGAAGGTGATATTCTAGAATTCGAGGTTCTATAGCCTCTAGAGAAAGGTAAGGGAGAAGATAAAATTTGTATTATTCAGCTTGTCCATTACAATTACATTATTCTAGAAGATAAATAGAATATTTAATCCTAACAGAATTTGGCTTGTCTGCCAAAGAGGAAATTGGCAGAAATTGCTTGTATTGCTCACAGGGGATAGCAGTACCGGTCCAGGATCTTGGAGGATTGCTTCTAGACGATGGTGACCAGGCTTGCTGCTTACTCAAGTCATTTTGCCATATAATCTTCCAAGTATCGTGACCTATGGTTTCTCCTTTTTTCCCTTGATTCATCTTCTTCCTTTGTAGCTTCTTTGTTGTGCATTGTATTGTGCCTTGTAGTTGTTGTTGGTTCCTTGTTCATAAGAGTATTAGTTCTTTCTAATGAGTTGGGGTATCTTTTTGGTTTTTTTTTCTGAAATTGTAGAAGTCCATTTAATATGGAGCTAGCATCTGTATTTTGTTAAATAAACTTAAGATCCTATCATTACAAAAATTGCAGACAAGGTTGATGTGGTTGCAGTTGTAGTAGTAGATAGAGACCACCAAAATTACAATATTGCAGTTGTAGATTGTAATTTAAAACCATTTGTTTGTCATACTATTCTTGGGTGTATTTCAAGGCTCCAATGTTCAACAACGTAATTGACTTATCTTCAATCTAATAGTAGAGCTTCTTGTTCATTTAATGCCTCAGATTATGGAAATGAACGTTTAAAAACTTTGTAACTAGAAAAGAAATACTAAGAAAAATATGATGTATACTTGGCCAAAGGTAATTAATAACATTGGCACAGCGTCCTTTAGGTAGTAATCAACAGGGAGTCATTTTAAAATGGCTTCTGCCTAAGGAAAAAAATGAGAGTAGCTAAATAAGCGCTAGAGTATCAGCTGCACAACTATAACAGAACAGTAGCATTTTATAAATGTGTTAACAATTACATGACCTCAATAGGTAACAACTTCAAACAGAGGATGAAACAAACTGAATCCATTGAATAATTTTTTTAAAAGATAGAAACCACTGACTAACAGTCAAAAACTATGAGCAACATGATACCCTAGAACTAACTACTATTTGGTATTTCTCTTAACTTATTTTATAAGGAGCAAAGTAGTCAATAATACAAACATGTCTAAAACAAAATAGAAGCACACAGAATCAGAACCCCAATATCAACAAATAAATAGCATAAAACCTCTTCTTTTGTATTCAATTTTAAAGAACACTTATGCAATATTCATTCAAAATGTTAGAAGGATAGTAGCTAATAGGAACCTTGCCTCTTGTAGATGGGATAAGCCCATTAAGGTTTATCAGCGAAGGCCCATACCCAAGTGAGTCTATGTTAGTTGTTTGTAAGTGTGAGTAGGGAGGGTAGATTAGGAAAGTCACCTCATTCAGTTAGTTAGTGGAGTATGTGTGTGCGCACATTCTGACATTCTGTCATATATGATTCTGTAATGATACGATTCAGGATCATCAATTTTTGGATCCTTAGTGGGATTTGGGGAGCGGAGAGATCCTCTGTCTTGATTGGAGAGCCTTGGCTCTTGGCTAATATCGCTTCCCTATCTTGTTGTGTTCTCCTCTTCTTGTGATTTGCAAGTACCATAGATACAGAACATATTATAGCTTAAGGATACCCAGGTTGAAGCGCTTGTTTGCCAGTGCGCAAGATGCCAAAATCTTAAGGTGGCATGTAGATGAAAGAAGAATCGATAGGCTGATTAGACATCCCGCAGATTGTTCACAATGGAAGACATTTGATTGCTTGTATCCAACATTTGCACAGGATCCTAGAAACCTAAGGCTTGCGGTAGCTTCAGATGGAATGAATCCTTTTGGTAACTTGACCACCAATCATAGTTCGTGGCCGGTATTGTTAATGATTTACAACCTTCCTCCGTGGTTGTGCATGAAGTGCAAATACATATTGTTGTCCATGATGATAGCCAGTCCAAAACAACCTGGAAATGATATTGATGTGTATCTACTGCCTTTGATTGAAGACTTGACAAAATTGTGGGTAGAGGGCGTTGAAGTCTATGATGCAAATGAAAAACAGACATTCACCTTACATGCTATGATCTTTTGTACTGTTAACGATTTTTCGGTGTATGGTAATTTAAGCGGATATAGTGTCAAAGGTCACAACACATGTCCTATTTGTGAAAAAGACACTTCTTACATCCAACTAACACATGGGAAGAAGACAGTGTATACAAGGCACAAAAGATTTTTAAGCCATAATCACCTATATCGGCATCTCGTTATGCATGTTGAGAAAAATGTGTGTGATAGTTTGATTGACACCCTTCTTAACATTAAGGGGAAGACAAAGGATGGTGTGAAATCTCGTCAGGATTTGGTTGAGTTGGGTATACGAGAGCAACTACATCTAGTTTTACGTGGTAATAGAACATATTTGCCCCCTGCGTGTTACACAATGTCAACGACAGAGAAAAAAAGTTTTTGTCACTGTCTAATGAATGTGAAAGTTTCGTGATCGAGGTCGTACCCGAATCAAATAAACATGAAAATGCAGTAACTAGGAAGTGATCCTAGGTCGTTTCCCAACGAGCAATGATAAACCAAATGTTCATAATATACTTGCAGTAACAGTTACGATTGGGGGGGTTTGTTTGTTTGGTGATTTAAAGAACAGAACAAGTAACATGGAATACGAAACTAATAATATTAAAAATGGGTTGTTTCCTCTTATTTAGAAGTCATTCTCTTGTCCTGGGTTATAGATAATTCGTCCCTAACAGTTAACCACTTAATCCAACCCTATTTCAATTTACTAAGCGAAAATCAACTTAGGGTTGTCAATACGTGATTAGGCAACACATACACCAATTAACCCTTCGTCCATTAAGCATGAACACAAGTTAGGCTCAGAGGTAATTGATCGAACACGAAGCGTGCACAAATTAATATTAACGAATGTGGGTTAACTGGTGAAGGAAAAACTGCCAGGAAGCCACATTATAAACAAAACCTCGAAGGGAGTTGAGCTTCGTCCTCAAAAGGAAACAACACCAGAATATTTAGCCTTCCATAGATTCAAACAGAAAACATAAATGAAACTAAAAGCAGAAACGTAAATGACGCAGAAACGTAAATGAAAGCAGAAGAAGAAACAAGAACGAAATTGTAATTAGAAGCAGAAAATGGAAAATTGCATTACATGAACAATAGCATTAGAACAGAAAAATGTTAAACCCTAAACAATGCTCTGAATACTGAATAGCCTCACAGAATAGCTTTGCACGAATCCCAAGGCTGCTATTTAAAAAGAGTCACTCAAAGTAACTGGACCCTATTACATTATTCTGGCCCAAAACGAAATAAACACTGAACCACATAAAATAAAATTGCAATCTCCTAATTAGAAATTAACTAAAGTAAGCGCTGCTTTATTTGCCCTCTTCAAGTCCACAACTAGAATCCGGATTAAGCCCAATGTTTCATTAATTCCTGAAATTAGATTAAAAACATCAAATTAGCTTAATGAGCCCAAATAATAAAACTGCCTAATTAATTTGACAATTAAGACTAATCAATAATTAAAATGGTGCAAAAAGGGTTTAAGAAATAGAAGAAAATGATGGCACATCATTCCGCAAGGATACTCTTCAAATATTAAGTTCCTTGTGTCAATTAAGGAATTGAAATTGATTGGCCTCAAATCTCATGATTGTCATGTACTGATGCAACAACTTTTACCAGTTTCCTTACGTGGAATCTTGCCTGAAAAAGTTCGAACTGCCATCACGAGGTTGTGTTTTTTTCTTTAATGCTATCTGCAGTAAGGTTATTGACCCATCACAATTGGATAATTTGGAGATGGTAGCCGCCATTATCATTTGTGAATTAGAGATGTATTTCCCCCCGTCATTCTTTGACATGATGATTTACTTAATTGTTCATCTAGTTCGTGAGATTCGATTGTGTGGCCCGGTTTATTTACGGTGGATGTATCCGGTTGAGAGGTTCATGAAGGTGTTGAAAGGATATACAAAGAACCAATATCGACCAGAAGCAAGCATTGTTGAAAGGTACATTGCTAAAGAAGCAATAGAGTTTTTCTCAGAGTATATAACCAACGCAGAAGCAGTCGAGGTTCCGCAAAGTCATCATCAGTCCACCACTCAAGGAAGAGGAACACGAGGATTTAATGTTGTAACTATGGATAGGCAGCGCCTGTCCCAAGCACATCTATATGTCTTAAACAACACAGCAGAGGTGATGTCGTACATAGATTGTCACAAACAACATTTGTCAGCTAATCACCCCAAAATGAACAAGATGAGGTTGTTGCAGGAACACAATAGAACTTTCGTCAACTAGTTCAGGCACACAATTTTTGCACATGAAAGTGTTTCTGAAACCCTACGATTGTTAGCTATTGGGCCAAATGTTAATGTTCCCACCTGGTAGGGATATGATGTCAATGGCTATGCTTTCTACACAAAGGCATAAGATGCAAGAAGTACCATGGATAATAGTGGGGTTAGTGTTGATGGTCAGTCAAATCACTTTAGTAGTGTTTCTGATAACAATCTGATTCATGCCTCAATGCCCTACTATGGCAGTGGGCTTTACATTAGTTGACCTTTAGAAGGGTGGTTACACTGATGACCCATTCATAATGGCAGTGCAAGCTAGATAGGTGTTTTATGTGCAAGATCCGTCGGACCCGACATGGTTAGTGGTTGTACAAGGCAGAAAATTTTCTATGACTGACTATACTGATGGTGCTTCATTTGATGTGACTGACATGCCACTTGTGAATCAAGAAATGCCCATCATCTCAGCCATCGATCAACATGATGTTGTACATGCATCTCTAAATGATCATAATGAAGGCTTATGGGAGAGTATTGAAACCTATCTGCTTATGTTTTTTCTGGTAATGTACAACACCTACTGCATAATAGTAATGCATGTATGTTTTTGAATATAATAAATTGGTCATTTTACAATTGACATATAAATTTCATACATGCACACAAATACATGCATGCATATATAATCAAAAAGGTCATTTAGATCTACATCCTTTTTAAGGTTACTCCCCTATATTTACTGGGCTTCTATTGGTCCTCATGTGATTAGCTCATCTCTTATGAGCTTCTATTGGTCTATTTCTCATATGGTCAAACAATCTTAGGCAAAATTTTATCATTTGCTCCCTCACAGATGCTACCCCTACTTTCTCACTAATATTCATTCTTGATTTTACCCTTTCTTGTATGTCCATTCATCTCTTTTGGCACTTTATCTCTTATGGGTTAGCTTACCTGTTTTAATAGTTTCACATTTCCTAATATCTCTCAGTATTTGTTTTATATTTAGTTAGGATTATTGTTAATAAAGGTTAGTGTTTAGGTTTTATGGACAACATATCAATCTGTAGGTTTGTAACACATTACAATATCAAGAGCATATTATATACCATTTCCTTCTCTCCATACCTTAAATCACATAATTTCAAAAAGCTTGATAAACACCTTTGATCACAAAGCTTGTTATAGAATTTGTCCTGTTGAATATGCATTTCATAACATTAAGATCCAAATTTGGGAAAGCACACCCCAAGGTATAGATGCATAATTTTTTCAAGAGTGTGAGACAGACTCATGACTATGGATCTGGCCTTTTCCTCAGCAGCAGACACAACTTCTAATTTAGACTTTGCTCTCAAAATCTTGGAATCTCCATTTTGAACTATTGAGTCTAGTTTCCCTTCCTTCTCCTTCAACCTATCTGTCTCAACAGTGACATGCTTCAACTAATTTATGATGACATCCAAAGAGGCCATAAACTAGAAACCTTCTTCTCTAACCAAAGCTAATTCTTTCCTAGCTGCCTCCAATTCTTCTGTTATAGTTTGTAACACTATAGAGTCTTCTGATTCCTCCTTTTTTTTTAATCTTCCTTCCAATTGCTTTGCACTCCCATCTCCTTGAACCCTTTTATCCATTTCCTTAACTGACTTTAACTTATTCTGCAAGAAATCAACATATGATATTGTCACAACCAATTTCATTTCAAGCTCCTTTGACTCATCAATCTCTTTAATGGCCTCCTTCAACTTTCTAAACACGCTTTCCAATTTGAATGAAAATTCATTTGCTTCCTATTTTCTCATGGTCTCAATATCTGTCAATTCTTTCAAAGCCTCAATCCTGGCCACTTCACCAAGTACTTGCTCCTCATTGGCCTCCTCAATCTCCCTTCAATTTCCTGTTAAACATGATAGCATCTTTGAGTTTGATGCTTCAATTTCCTTTTCTGCCCGCGATTTCTGTTTCATCACAGAAGCCACATCAAGCTTAAGCTTCAACAATTCCTTTTTGAGATATTCCAACTCTCTCATGACTTGTGCATACTCAAAATTCTCATTCCTCTATGTAAGAACAGTTGTCCCATGTCGGCCCTTCCCCCACTTCTCTAGTCTTTATACTTCTTTTGCAGTTATGTTTTTGCCCTGTAATTTGACTCCTCGGTCATAAAAGAAAGATGGTTTGTTGTCTTCTTCGCATTTGAAAGCTCAAATTCTGCTTGAGGTTTTGCAGATTCTGCAGTCCATCTGCTCTGTTTGTACCTTCCAATATCCCTTCTTGCCCTGTGGAGTTCCTTTGTTCTTGAAGAGGGCTTCTGAGAATTGAGAGAAAAAAGAATTAAAGATTTAATAAAAAAAATGCTTCACCAGTTCACAAATTGCCAATACATAAGAGAGGTTTGCTTTTATTCTCTGAAGCTAAACATACCTTATCATCATAGAAGTTAACAGTAGCTTTAACTGATCCAACTCTTTTGCTACCAAGCTCTGCACTATCAATCTAATTTTGCCAAGGTATTAACAAATTTTGCCAATACTATATAAGCTTAATTCAGATAATCAGAAATGTTCATTTTTAGTTTATCCTAAGATATCAGTTTCAATTAAACACCAACATGAAGCAAATTCTTTCTGTTACCTGAACTAGCCACTATGCCACTTGACATCTAAATAGTGGTATATATGAAAACATCAAAAAGGAAGCAAGTGCATACCTGAGACTATGCTTGATGCCTGGTTAGCTGATAAATTTAAAAAGTGAGGTTAAAATTGTGGTTGAGAATTCTGTGCTCAAATGGCCTAAACAAGAACTTATGTAACAAGAAGAGGGAGGGAGTATCGATGAATGGCTGGTATTGGAATTGGACACATCGCTTGTTGTCCCTTTCTTATTTCTTTTATAATTTTTTCGTTACTTTTTAAGGTCTTATTGTTTTGTTTTTCCAATATATCTCAGGATCTATCCCCATCTTTATTGGGTGGTTAGTGTGATAGAAGACCCACCAATGTGTTTTTATTTTCATCAGTAAAGCAAGTTGTGTCTGTTGAATACATCAGTCAATTGTAATTTGTAAACTTTATTAGTTCAACCCAAATGTAAATATTAGTATACCATTCTATTCTACCAATTTCTAACTACCATTTATAATAATATTATTATATCATTATAAATATTTAGTGAATGTTGGCATATGCTAAATTTCTGACTTTGTGCATAACCATTATTGTTGTTAATGTATCTGACTATTGTGCTCCCTTTTTTGGTTGCAGCTGTGTGCAGAGAATGTCGACACCCCCACTGTCTCCTACACAGCCCGATATTCCTTCGGATGGTACTTCTAGGAAGATTAGACAATCCACGCGGCTAATAAAGTTGACTGCGCGAAGCTTGGATCAGCCATGACCTACAGTAAATGTTAATCCAGCCACTGGGAGAGGCTCAAGCCTACATAAAGACAAGTTTCACAGTTATCTTGGAGTTGTAGCACGAGACAATATTCCTATTGTGCACTCCAGCTAGAATGGTGTACCCGAAATGCTAAGGAACACGATATGAGGTGACATATTGGTAAGTCCCTTTTGTAGGCCACTTAATTTTCGTTACAAACATTGATATATAAGTAAATGTTATGCCAATACAAATGCTTTGTAGGCGAGCAGAGTTATGTTGCTAGTGCTGGGGCGCAACGTATAATGGACATCGTTGCTGCCATTGGTTGAGATGAAGTCAATCAAGGTACTTGCTACTGTCACTGCATTGTATACAATGATACAATGAAGGTACTTTTGTTGTTCCTCCTAAGAAGGCTCTAAACTCATGATGATGTGTTCAATCACTTTTAAAGTAAAGTGTTACAAATTAATTTATGGTTTCTTAAATTGTATTTTAACCTTCACAGTTGTATGACACAGTTGTAAGACCATTCATGAGGTTGTTGTTCTAATTTTTTAGAGTGTAAAGAGATAGATGAAAAAAAAGAAAGAAAAAATTAAGTGACAAATACAGAGACAGAAATGTAACAAGTAATGCAATGAGAAAGAAAAGGAGAAAGGTACAAAAGATTGTGATATGTGAAAAAAGCCATACAAAAGATGTTTCTAAAGAGACATACAAAATCCTTTTCTCTCCTTTGGCTTCGATTATTGCTAATCTTGCTGAGCATTGCTTCAGTTAATGGAAATGAGCAAAAGGCATTTGATTTCTTCTCCCTTTTCATTCCTTATTAGCAATAGATCTATTTGATTTGTTTCATATTAAAACTACTAACCTCTAGCATGCATGTTAGTTTTTGCTTTCGTTATGAGCTTAACCATTATTTGACTTGTTTGCAGAAGTTGTTTTTTTGGGACCTCATACAGAGAGCATAGACAATGTACTTGATACTTATTTAAATGTTCTATCTGCTGTGAAGGAGAGGTAATCAAACCAAATCACAAACACTTCTTATATTTCTCTCTTCAACCACACAAAAATGAACTATATATGTTGCTCTCATTCAATCAAATTCTCCCTAGTTCTTAAAAAGTAAAACCACCCTCTTAAACCATGTGAGAAGCATTTTTTTGAATTCTCTATTTTATTCCTTTGGCTTAAATCATTTGGATTTTGGTTTGTGCTTACTTAGCTTCCTTGAAGCAAAAGAATTCATGGTATATAGTTACACAAATACCTTAAATGCATTTGCTGCAAAACTGTTAGAGGATGAAGCAAAAAAGTTATCTGGTATAGATAGTTTTCAATTTTCTCTAGCTCTTTCATCTTTCTTTGAAATACTATATATTATGTTATTAACCCTTTTTGCATGTGTATCCATGGATGAAGTGCTCTTGGTGTTTCAAAACCAGTACTGCCAGCTGCACACAACAAGATCATGGAACTTCATTGGGTTACCTACAATTGCTAAGAGAAGATTGAAATCAAATAGTGACATAATTGTTGCTCTTTTCGATACAGGTTCATCTTGGCTTTGTTCCCATTTTCAATTTCTTCTTTTTGCATTATTGTACTTAATGTGAGATATTATATGAATGGTACTTCTTAATTTAATTGTAAAAATTGTCTCTCAATATTGGTGAGGTAGGGTTCACGCCTGAGTCTAAAAGCTTCAAGGATGATGGGTTTGGTCCTCCACCAGCAAGATGGAAAGGATCTTGTGACCACTATGGCCTTTTCCTCAGGCTACAATAAGTAAATTCTCTTTCTTTGTTTACATTGTGTCATTGCATTCTTAGTGAATAGTTTGCAGTTACATACAGAATCTTAACAATTTTACTTTATAAACCAGACAAAAATGAGGTAAACTATATACACCATCAAACACTTATTTTCAATACCATTATGCAACAACATACAAAAATCACTCCATCGTAAAGGAAGAAGGAATTTAGCAATGAAGGAAGAAGGAATTTGGCAATGAAGCTCTACTAAATTTTTCTCTGTTTCGGAACTTAGTATCACATTGTTTCTAGATCTTAATATCCCAAAGCAGAAGGAAGAAGGAATTTCGCAATGAAGCTCTGCTAAATTTGGTCTTGAAGTTCTTCTTCTACAGAAAAAGACTAACACACAGTGCCAGGTTAATCACCCAAAAAATTAATGCTTCAGACTTTGCTAGCACTAATAGTTGCTTCCACACATTACCTAGATTATTAGGATTCTTCTTGAACCATTAAAACACATCAGAAGTACATTCTGGAAGAAACTTACCGGTACCCCCATAAATGGATGTATGTTATCTTTCACAAATATTCTATTCATATCAAATCAACTGAGGGCTAGTCATGCTACTTAAAATTAATCTTGTCATTTGCAAGGATTTGTTCTATGCCATTGTAATATTGATAAAATAAAGCTATACAACTGCCTTGAGTCCTTGACTAATGCAAAAATATAAATATAAATCCTATATATATATATATATATATATATATATATATATATATATTAATATAGATAAAAATAAAAGAACACTTTCAAATACCTATTTTTTGTTAGGTATTATGTACCAGCTACACATAAATCCTTGCTATTAAACCCTTGAAAGTACAATAATGATGTTTCTCTTAGTTCTTATTCACAATCCACTGTTAAGTCGGGGAGTGTAATGTACATACTAGATACTACTGATCTGCATGTTTTCAACATTAACTTGACAAATTTATGAATGCCTTAGCTTAAGATCTAACTTGTGAATTCCATCTGCATGTCAACTTTTTGTGGCAAACTTGAAGAAAGATTATAGGAGCCAAGTAATTCAACGCTAATGGGAACCCTGATCCATCATACATACTCTTTCCTGTGGATGCTGATGGCCATGGCACTCACACTGCATCAACTGTTGCATGCAATCTGGTCCCAAATGCAAATCTCTTCGGGTTGGCCAACGGAACTGCTCGTGGCGCCGAGCCATCAGCTAGGTTGGCAAATTACAAAGTTTGTTGGTCATCTAGTGGATGTGCAAACATGGACATACTTGCTGCATTTGATGCTGCTATACATGATGGTGTGGATGTAATATCTATTTCCATAGGTGGAGGGAATCCTAGTTATGTTGAAGACTCTATATCAATTGGTGCATTCCATGCCATGAGGAAAGGTATAATCACAGTGGCCTCAGCTGGAAATTCTTGTCCAAGCCCGGGAACTGTAACCAATATTGCACCATGGATTGTAACTGTAGTAGCTACCAGCTAGTGGCATTGACAAGACCTTGAGGAGCACTGTACAGTTGGGAAATGGAAAAAATGTTTCTATAAGTTTCTTTCCTTTGCCATTCACATATTCTGAAAGACTAAAAGTAATTTTATCCATACTTCACCAAAACTATAATACTTTGTTACTCTCCAATTAATCAAATTTTCATTTCATGACCAAGGTTTACATATACTACTATGACAAATTTAAATTGGAAATTGGAATGGGTAATAACTGAGATTTCGATGTGGTGTAGATTTTATCAATGTAGCAAGTGGCATGCATGTAACTTGTGGCATGATTCAGTGATCCATTTAAGTATAACGTGTGATTGATAAGGATTTTACAGAATGCAAGACGTAATAATTAGTTGTAGGAATATTAAACAAAATTTGCATATCATATCACAAGTCATGTGGTTCTATTAACAACCAATGTGACCTTATGTGTCTTGTTAAGAATTTTTTGTTAGTAATTTACATGTGTATACATCTAATAGTGGAGGAGGTGTAGGGGGTAGGTGTGAATTGTTTCGATCCAAAAGGAAAACAGTACCCTCTTATCAATGGGGTTGATGCTGCCAAAGACCAGTGGTTCATTGATGGATGAGCAGCATTTGAGGCCAATATTGCTTCTTCAATTGAGACTACAAAATCAAAGGTTTGTTTCTCCACACTGCATGCTCCATTTAAAAAAAAAAACAATTCTACGACGGTTCTGGCGAGGCCCATCATAGAATGAAAGACATTCTAAGTCAGGCACCTGGACAGGTCTGTCTTAGTATCGATCGCATTGTACAACGGTCGTCTAGCCAAGCCCATCGTAGAATGCAAGACATTCTAAGACGGGCCTGTCCAGGTGCCCGTCTTAGAATCAGTTGAATTCTACGACAGTCGCGTAGCCACGCCCGTCGTAGAATGCAAGACATTCTAAGACGGGCCTGTCTAGGTGCCCGTCGTAGACTCCTATGCTTTCTAGGACGGTCGCATCGCCAGGGCTGCCGTAGACTTCGTTGCATTCTAGGGCGGGCATGTCCACGTGCACGACGTAGAATTAAGAAATTTCTACGATGGTCCTTGTCAACCGGCGTGGATAGGGTGACACCTTTTCACGTCGTCGGAGACAAAGACGATCAAAAACCGACGTAGAATGCCCTTGAGAACTGACATTGAATGGCGCTTTTGTAGTAGTGCAACAACCTTAATTAAATTACACTATGAGTATTGAATGATCACAAAATAAATTAAGAATGAGCAAATTACGATAATACTCCCTCAGGTCTTCATTACACGTATTTCTTTTTTTTTTCACTTAATTTACAAAAATAATATGTCCATTCCCATTACGGTTGCACCCTACCCCCTCAAATGATATTAACTCAATTGTTTTTATGATCATGTGATTAGCACATGATTTTAAAAAATAAATTTATACGAAAGCAAAGAAGGGGTGCTGCAAGAACAGGTTGTGGGGTTTATGCACGACTTCACCATCAACATCACTAGATCGGGATAAACCTACCTAAGATTTGAAACATCATTGGGTCTTTTGCCATTGTTGCCCTTTGCACCTTGGTCGTCGGATGAAGATTAAGACTAGGGTTAGGTTTGTATTAGGAATAGAGGGAGAGACATTTTGAAGATTGCAAAAAAAATAAAAATTATCACGTTAGTTACTGACTTTAGAGAATGGAAGACCAAAGTAATATATAAAAAAAAGATACATATATAATTTGAATAAATCTAAGGAGAAATTACTGCAATTTACTCGTTAAGAATATACCATATGTCAGTGGTAAAGGTTGGCTATTCTATTCAATATTGCACCACAATACACAAAGGCCATTGAAAGTTGAAACTCGTTACTAATTCGTGTAATTTTTTATGTCAAATTATTTATAAAGTTTGAAAATAAAAAAAAGGATGAATTGCTGAGACGGATTTTGGCTTTGTTAGAAAAGGAGAAGTGACAGAGATTAAGGCTTAAGGGATGAATCGGAGCAACCCATGTGCGTGCAGCAAAAACAGAGATGGAGATGATAGGTTTATGCCATTTGTTGGATCGTTCTTAATCTCATGCAATGTTCTTTATGTCCATAACATGCACAATTGATAATCCCTATTGGAAGGTGTAATTGGATTTGGGGGTGTTGACTTGCATCAACTACAGAGTAGTAATTGCCAACCTTCACTTTTCTGTTACCACATTAATTAATTCCGAAGCAACCATTTTACTTTAATTAGCGGGATAATTTTCTTTGGTGGTAAATTAATAATTTAAAATTCTATTATAATATCTTAATTATTTTTAATAGTTAAATAAAAATATTGCTTATTTGTAATATGTATTTATAAGATTCCAGCAAAAAAATGTGTATTTATAAGATATTAAATAAAAAAATTATTGAACTATATTTATTTTCATTTAAACTTAAATGTTTTTATTTTTTGAAAATATGATATTTTTTAGTCTCTATAAAACAAAATTTTAAGGACTCAGAAGAAAAAACACAACATATTCTTTTTAAGGAAAAAAAATCATATTTTTATAGTTTTTGTGTAAAAAGTATAGTTATTATTGCAACTTGAAAGTTTCCATCATCTGCATGGTGAGGATAAACTTACCAATTAAAACAATCAATTATCAATAGAATACAAGAAGAAAAAGAATAAACGCATAACAATAAAAAAATATATAACAGGTAGAAGAAAAATTAATTTGAGTTAACAACTGGGTTCATCTGACCAGTTTTAATATATTTACAAATAAGATTTTCTTATTTTTTATTTACATGAGTAACACAGAGACTAATAGTTAAGAAATGTTCCTTTTACCGAGCTCAAACGCAGATGATCGTGTGGGACTTTGTGTGTTTAGTGTTTATTTGAATTTTATTTGATTACAAAACCTTAACATATAGACAAGTGTACTTAGTTTAAGTATAAAAAAATTATTGTATCCACAAAGATTATGTATAATATCTAAGAAATTAGAAATATTTTGTTATGTAAGTAAAAATAAATATTGTTGCAAAGGATAATTTCGTTGTAGCAAGACGTCAATTCGTAGTGGCGAAATGTCCACAAAGAGCAGTTGATAGATGTTAAAAGGATATTGATATAGAAATATAATTTCACTTCAATGAGTTGTCAATTCATGTGACAAATAGCTAATCAATATCATTATGCATTTAGGGTTAGGGGACATCAATTTGTTACAGCGAATGGTAGAATATTTTGGATTTTTTAGAGTTTAAAAATGAAAACAAGGTGGAGAAAGTGTTGTTGGATCTGAATTCCATAAATTTCTTCATATATAACTTCGAATCTGATCATACTTCCAATTTCAACGCAACTGAGATTTAACTAAAGCAATCTAGTCCTAATTTGTTAGGTAAGAGATCCTTAATTTCTAGAATAAATCCCTAATTCCTTAGGTAATCTAATCCTAGAAATTGGAACACAAGAAATCTCAGCAATGCATAAACCTACTTTATTCCTAGCAATAGATTCATACACATTCTACTTCTTCATATATGAGATCTGAACTTGTTTCTACACAATTCAAATTCTTAAAAGCTAGGTTGATCACTCCTAAGCATGAAAATTAAGAAAAGAAGCAGAAAGGATTGCATAAACCAAAAGTTGAACAACAAACAAATCATATATGCTGGAGATCCACTTCATTCAGATCAACAATGAAAATCTATGAAAAATTCCATGGTTAAACAATAATCTACCATAAAAATTGGAAAAGATGAGATAAAAAGAAGAGAAAGAGAGAGAGAATCCCCCTCAAGCTTTTCCCTAAAACAAAAATAAGAAAAATGATCCAAAGATTATTCAAATTGTTGTTACAAGGCTTTTCATAGAGGAACTAATTCAGTTATTTTGTTACAACATCAGCATTCATTGCAGTAAATCCTTATTCTTCAACAAATGATCCTTTTCACTTTGAACCTTCATGTCTTTGGATACTCTTTCACCATAGCATACACACATCGTTGTAGCAAATGTAACTCGTGATCCAGGTCCTAGACTTGCCGATTTGCTTTGGCGAGACATAAATATGGTTTTGCACACTTTGGCGCTTCACTTCTGATCCTCGTTCGATGTGGTGAACATTCCATTCGTTGTGGCAAGTTGAGATAATTAGTTCCACTTTTGACTTTCCCTTGAAAATGCTTTGTGACCTGCAAAATATTCACAAAAACACAAGGAATTATATTTTTGAGTCCTAAAATGATTTTTCATAGTTTTATTAACAAAAGAAGCAATTTTAATCTAAAATGCTAAGAAAAACTATGATAATTGCTCACAAAAATAAGGTATAAAAAGAAATTATCAATGAGGTACACTTTCTTTTTTTCATGCGTATTTGGTTTTATGTTGAGTTTTTTTTAATCACATTGAAATATCAGTTAAAGTAATTTTTAAATGTTTAGTTTCACGTTAAAAAACTAATTTTTGAATCTAAAATTAATTGAGAATTTCCTGACTCATACGACTCAACAATCAATTCTTTTTTTATTCTATTATCTTCTAAGTAGAAACAAATTTAGTTAGCTTTTGTGTTGCACTAAAAATTGTATACTAAGTTTTTGTAATAGAATATTCAAATATAAATTACATCATTCTAATTTTTTTATCCAAAACTATTTTCATTCAAATCTAATTTTGTCATCACTTATCCAAATACACATAGCAAATCACATAATGTTTAACATGGTTTGTATTATTTTCTTTTCCTACATATGTTTTTTACCATATGTAATTTCATTCAAATTACTCGAATATTAAATATGGACACTTTTTGGAATAAAGTCCTTAATTTATTACATTGAAAGAGGTATCTTCTTTCACTAAATCCAACTATTATTTGATTTTTTTTTCTGTATCCTTAATTATATTGAGAATTTTGACCTATAAAGCTATTTTTTTGCTGCATTGTCTGGGCTAAAGCAAAGCCCTCAGACAAACAAATTAATATTCAAGATTGAAGTATTAACATCATCCCCATTATGGGAGTTTACAACAAAATAAGGAATGCTATTGTAAAAACAAACATCTGAATTTAACTTTAAACCAGACTTGGCAAACGCATATACCAGATTATTCGCTTCCCTCAAGACATGGACCAAGATGCACAACTAGAACTTCTTTTGGTGTCTAAAATTTCAGCAACAAGTCCACAATTATCTAGCATCTTCATAGCATCAAGATAATTTGTCCCACAATTAGATTACACTACTAAAAAATAAGTTTTAACATCGTCCTATTAACATCAGTTATTTGAAAACTGATGTCGTTAAGCACTTTCAACATCGATTTTCAAATAACCGATGTTAACAGCTCGATTTGGTGTGATTTTAACATCGGTTATTTTAAAACCAATGTCATCTAAGCACTTACAACATCGGTTTTAAAATAATCGACGTTAATATAAACTCTTTTTCTTTAATTATCTATATATTTTTTTAAAAATCATATATTGAGTTATTAATTATATTTTAATTAAAAAAATATAATAATTAATAAACAATAACAAATTCAAAAGGTAAGGATTTATAATTAAACTAAATTTTTAAAATAAATTCTGTAATTTTAATTTAATTATTTTATGATTATCATTTAAATATAACACACATTTATATTAATTATTGCATATTAGTTCATTTAAAAATATAAAAAAATTTAATAGTAGAGTTTAACTTTTATAGAATTTTTATAGAATGTTGGTAAAAACAATTATATCGTCAAACAATCAAAATTTATTATTAATATATTTTATTTAATTATTATAAAAATAAAAAATTTATCATCACTACTAAAAAAAAGGCTTTTTAACAATGGTTGAAAACTACTTTTAATGACAGTTGTGAGCCATCATTGGATACAACAACATTAAAAATAGAAAATGTTTAACAACGATTCTCATAATAACCGTCATAGAAAACACGAGATTTTTAAGACGACTATTAACTCATAACCGTCTTAGAAAGCAATGTCAGACATCGCTTTCTAATACGGTTGTTTGGAACAACCATCATAAAAAGTTGATATTCTAAGACTGTTACTGGCAGACATTACTTTCTAAGACGGTTGTTCTAAATAACCGTCTTAGAAAGGCTTTCATTATAAGTATTAACCGTCTTAGAAAACAATATTATATGATCATGCTTTTCTAGGCACATACAAATGTCAATATTCTAGTAACATTCCTGAACTCTATTACGAAGAGAGGACTCGAAGGCTCAGATGATGATTTATTAATGAATAACAAGTCACCAACTAATACCGCAAAATAGTGATAAACAATAATAACAAAACAGCAAAGGGGAAGAAATGTAGTGATTCAAAACTATATGACGAGGAAGGACTAGCAAGAAGAAGAGAGTGTGTCTCTGTGAGAAAGAGATATGGCTTTCTCGTTTTAGTACTTATGGCTCTCATTACGATTTTGTTCTTTCGGGATTTGGTTTTGATGGAGGACGCTTTTTCTCGAGAGCCTAGGAAGGAAGGGAGAAGGCATTGGGAAGAGGAAAAAGGCATTGGAAAGAGGAGAGTCACTGAAGCGAGGAAAGGAAGAGTCAGCATTCAAATTTAAAATTGCACAAGTTTAAAGACGGTTTTTCTCGAAACCATGTTTGAATAGTATAAAATAAAGGCGGTTTGGTTAAAACCGTCTTTGAAATGTTGTCGGTATTTACAAAAATGCCATTACCCCGAAACAAAAACGGTTTTGTGAGGATCGACTTTAAATGCGTGTCGTGGAATGCGCTATTTTTAGTAGTGCATACAAAAACATTTATATAGACAATGTATATATTATTTATTATCAAAATGTCTAATAAATATTTAAAAAGTATATTTTATGAGATATTTGTCATCATTCAATAAATAAATATTAAATCATCATTATATTTTAAAATCTCTACAAACTTATACCTACGGGTACTTTTACTTATGGATATAATTAACTGTAGATTAAATATATATAATTTATTATTTTAAAAAATTATATTTTTTATTGATGTAAATATGTTTTGATTTTAATTTTAATATGTATAAATAATTATTAAGATTATTTATTTAATTTTTTATTTTATAGAAAAATATAAAATTTGTAACTTAGTTATAATATTTTATTTATTTAAATAATTTATTTTAATGAAAAAAAAATTCCATAAAAACATTTTCAAAAACATATGCTAACTAACCCCTCTACGTGTAGCCTCCTTTCATATTTTATATTTTATTTATTATATGAAAATGAAAATAAGATAAGTTATACTTTGGTAAATCCCTAACGAGCCAAAATCATTCTAACCATGCAGTGACGTTGTTCAGACTTCGGATTAATTAGGGAAATGGATAAATTTTTTAAAAAATGATCATAAACGGTATTTTTTTAAAATTACAAAAATAGATAAGTTATACTTTGGCATACAATTTCATAATAAAGAAATCATATATCTAAATAAGATTTTGCTTTTTATTTGCTTAAAACATTTTTCTTCTTCTAAAAACTGAAATAGTATGTTAAATTATGATTTTACTTTTTTTTATTTTTTCTAATGAAATATATATTAAAATATGATTTTTAAATAACTATAAAAACATTAAAATTATATTTTAACATTAGATTTTAACTTTTAATAATAAAAAAAATTAAAAAATTGAGATGGATCATATATACATATATATACATATATAACTTTAGTGTAATAAATTTTTGAAAATAAAATATATCACCGCATTGAAAAAATAAGTCTGAACAACGTCACCGCATTGAAAAAAAGATAAGTTATACTTTGGTAAATTTAAAAAAATTATTTATTCTCTCAAAAACCGAAATCATTATAACCCCTTATTACGATGTTGCTCTCTCTTCCTAATCCCTAACGAGCCATTTCACCGCATTGCCTTTTCATCTACAATCATTCTAACCAAAATCAAATGTCTCTTGTGATTTCACCGCATTGCCTTTTCTTTTTAGATCTCTTTAACTGAAATTTAGATCTCTTTTCATTTTCTCATCCTTAGATCTAGCCTCAGTGCTCTGAAGATCCTCTGCCAAAAAGATCCAAAACCCTTTTCTTATCCTTTGTTTCCTTTTATCACTCAAATCTTAGACCAACTCTACCATATTGAGTCTTTTATGTGCTTTTACAACTAAGTCTGTTGCTGAAAATTGGCACAACTCCAAGCTTCAAATGCATGCAGCTCAAGTTCAAGGTACATAGAACCAACACGCCTCAATATTTTGTGAACTTTTGTGAAAGGTACTTGTTTTTCATATCCCAAGGTACACTTCTCAGTTAGTTTGGCCCATACCAATTTGGTTTTTAGCTAAAAGTTGTTCTTATCCAATGATGTTTGTTTTTCCCTAGGTATATAATATATAAACAACTTTAGTAAAAAAAAAAAAAAGATCGTGTGAAGCATAAGCTGCTAAAGAAAAACTTGATCTTTTTATTAATACTTTAAAGGGATTGCCAAAATAAACTATGGTTAGATTCTGCTGGAGACCAGCTGCGGTAGGTATTAACTGCTAGGTAAGGCTTACATACGCAATATGGTATATATTTTTACTTTTTTGTTTTGGTATCAAAAAGTGGTAGAAGGAAGGAAATGCCACCAGAATTTCATTCAGATGACTGTACATTCAATTGGTTCTTGAGACAAGTATGCGAGCGGGGAATACCGATGTGTATGGATTCCTCGAGTCACAGTCTATCCAGAGATCTGGTCAATCGCAATTTGAATCAGAAAGTTACATTAAGAACTAGATGCAAAATTCAAAATGGGATGTGTACCTAGGAGCCTACCTGAATGGGTAACTTAAACTGAACAAATGAATTTAAATAATGTATAATAGTATAATAACCTATATTGGTCTCCACTGTAGTGCACATTGGCAAATGGTCGTCATTTTGCCTAAGGAAAATGTTATCATCTATTTTTCAATACATTTGCATTAGCATTAGTCAGGAACATCAAAATTTTAATTGTACAATAAGCATCCATGTTTGTATTCAATAGTGCTTTTAAAGGACTTGACGATACTCAACAAAGTAAATCCAAGCCTACTACTAGGTGGATTGTTGTTAAAGTAAATCATTTAAACAATATGCTTCTACTTATATTTTAGCATTGTGTAGACTAATTTGTACTTAAATGTTGAATATCTAAATTTCATAATGTATTTAGTGTAATAGACAAAAAGGAAGCACTGAGTGTGGGTATCACGTCATGCACTGGATGTCAACTATAATCTTAGAAAATTTCAAGAATAATTAGGAAATGGTAATTTTTAATTCACCAAATTTCATTTTGTTATGATTTTTGTTATAATATTAACTTTTGTTTTATTATATCATGCAGTATTTCACTGATGCTAGACCATTGGAACCAGAGAGATTGAAGACACTTTGCATCCAGTGGGCAAAGTACTATTTGAAAGTTAAAAATGAAACTTAGGATGTTTAGGCAATTTTGTAATTGTAGTTTATATTTACTTACTTTACATTTTTTACAATTCATGTCTCAACATTAAATATGCTTTTAATTCATAGTAATTAGTAAATTTCTCATGGAATTTCTGGTAAAAGTTGTTTCAAAACAGAATGAAAATTATATGTTGTGTGGTCTGGTTTTAAAATTTGCAGGTTAATTTAGGGTTTATTGAAAAAACAGACAGCATATTAAAAAAAAACTTCTAAAACAACATCGATTTTTTAAAAAGCTGATGTTAATTGTCGATGTTGTTAGTGATAGTTAACATCGGTTTTTTAAAAAATCGATGTTATTAGTGCCAATTAACATCGGTTTTTTAAAAAAACCAATGTTGTATTAGTGTCAGTTAACATCGGTTTTTTAAAAAATCAATGTTGTTAGTGACAGTTAACATCGGTTTTTAAAAAAATCGATGTTGATATATAGATTTATAACTTTCTTTTTTCATAATTCTTATCATATAACATCGGCTATTTAAATAACCGATGTTGTATTTATTAGTGAACATCGATTTTGAAAAATCGATGTTAACGATATTACTTTCAACATCGGTTAATAACCGATGTTGAAAGTCTTAAATAACCAATTTAAAAACCTTATTTTCTAGTAGTGTTAGTGGCTTCCATCTCAGAGGCCGTGTGCATACCATATAGAATAGCCAATAACTCAGCCTCAAAAATTGAACCATGCCCTAATCTATAAGCAAAGGCAGAAAGGAACTCTCCTTAAGTATTATGGAGAACAACTCCACAAGTTGCAGTAGACATCGAAGGGAAATAAGCACCATCACACTTCAGTTTCAAGAATCCCTCCATTGGCATTTTTCAAACTTCAGAAGCATCCTTACTGCCATTAAACAAGTCAGGATATATGACATTATGAAATTTTGTACTTCTGCCGATATCCTTAATCAGTGCAGTAGCTTTGTTAACCAACCCTTCCGTATTCGTCCAAGTATTACGAAAGACCAAGTCATTTTGTCTCCCCCAAATTCTATCTAAGGAAACACCAAAAATAGTGCTCCACTTAGTACAATTGATAGTCTTGCAATCACAAATATTGGTGAGCATCCAGCTATTGATATCCTGTTAAAAGAAAGAGAAGTCGATATTTCTATCAATAGAATACCAAATATACTTCGTCCACTTGCAATCCCTAAGTGTATGGAGCATATCTTCGATCATACCATGGCACAAAGGGTACTTTGCATTGTTAGTCATGTGCCTAATAAAATGTAGTTCATCTGTAGGAAGCACACCCTGCCCAATCTTCCATAGGTGATACTTGATTCTTTTGGGACCATCCCACCTCCAAATACTCTTGTACAATATCAAGATCACAAGCAAGGGACAAGGTAAGATAGGCATCTTTAGTAGTAAATTTGTCTTCCTTTACATCATCCCATTCAACATAATCACTACAACTTGAACCACAAGGAGGTTTAATACTTTGAATATGTTGTATCACATTCATAGGAAGATCAAAATTCATGCATTCTAGATCCCATCCACCACTCTCATAAACAAGAAAACAAACTGGGACATTCTCACCAATTCTAGATTGGTAAGCACGGTATTGATTGAGTTTACCAAATCCCTGCACCTAATAATCTTCCCAATATAGGATAGTCCTCCCATTGCCTAACTTCCAAATCAAATTTGGTTGAATGTTACTCTAGCATTTGAAAATTCCTTGTCAGAGATTTAGGCTTGGTCTTCTTTGATCAATTATAGGTCCGACATCATTATGCATCTATAGTTTATGCGAACAACATTTACCCAAAGAGTATTGGGTTTCAAACACAAATTTTGTACAGAAATTCCACCCTACCTTCATTAGAAGAGCTTGGTTCACCAAACTTGCCTTCCTAAGTCCAAACCGACCATTCCTCTTTGGAGTATAAATTCAATTCAATTTTTTCTAGTGCACTTCCTCGAACTTGTCGTATGACCCCATACAAAGTCTCGACATTTTTTGTCAATCTTTTCACGCACCACAAAAAGGTTAGGGAGTGATTTGCATAGTTAGGTAGAGCTTGAAGAACTACTTTAGTAAGATTGACTCTACCTGCTATAAAGAGATTAGATATTTTCTAATTGCTCAATCTATTATCGACTTTATCAATAATGAATTTGTAATTTTGTTTTGAAACCCTATCATGGTGGAAAGGGACGCCCAAATACTTGCCAAGGTTCGTCGTTCTTTGAAAACCACAGAATTTCACCAAAGTAACAAACTGCTCATGGAAACCAATGTCCTATAATGTATCAATCACAAAATCCCATTGCAGCCTCGAAGTGACAAAAATACCATACGATTGAGGGTTGAATTGGGGTTTTTCAAAATTTTAAGTTCTTTTTTGAAAGTTAATGGTTTCTGATGTGATGTTCAAAATGGAGCAGTTTAGAATGAAGAACTGATATGAGTTTGGAATGAAAATGCAAACAGTTTTGGATAAAACGATCTTTCATAACTCAAAACTCTATTTCAAAAAGGGATTTGTTTGTTTGGAAAAACCTTGATAAAATAGTTCAGTTTTAAGTATATTTGTGAAAGGTTTTCTTGTCTTAAAGATCAATAAAAATAGTTAATAGATTTGTAACAAAACCAATGGAAAGAGAGAGGGAAAATAATGATACACATTTATTTTTATAATGGTTCACCCCAATTTTGGAATGCGTCTAGTCCCCATCCTTCAAGATGAGATTTCACTAACACAATCAGTCACTACTAGACTAGCAGCCACTAGATTTCAATAACATACCAGTACTCTCATTGGATTTTCAATCTAACCTCAACTAGACCAGCAACACCACTGGATTTCAAGCTTTCTAGCAACTGCTAGACTTACAACAACAAAGGGGTTTTGTGATTTAGATTGCATAAATACATATTTTCACCTTACATAAGGTTTCCATTGAAGAAGATACAACATCTCACTTCTATCTAAGATATATTACAAATTACAAGCTCAATACAAAAGTGGGTCACTCTCAACAGAAAGTGTTGAAGTAGAAATTCCAAATTTCTCACACAGAGATTAGGCTTGAGTTTCTCTTATTGGAATGCTTCAACTTGTCTTCAAGATGCTCTTTAAACATCTCTTAAAGCTCCAAAGAAAATCGTTAAAGTGGGCTCCACTCAACTGAAATACTTCTAGAGCAAGTAGACAAACTTGACAACTATCATGAAATGACAGCTTGCACAACCATTCTAAGGTTCCTACTCTAAGGAACTTTTCTTATGAGCATTTTGAAGTATCATCATAATAGTCATTATGATGTTTGCTGAGAAAGAGTCCATATTTGTAATAGATTATTTTGATGAAATTCAACTGATATGTCTTTCTAAAGTAACACAACTTCATTAATCTTAACACATCTTCACATTACAAAAGCATTCTGAAGAAGATTATTTCACAGATACTGAGTGAAGGTACAGTTGTTGGTGCGTTAGTTTTTTATGCAAAGTCAAACTGTATAATGTCTTTAGTTTTTTATTTTGATGCTTCTCATCAGTGCTTCTCATGGACAAATTCAACTTTCAACAGGTTTTCATCTTCTAATGTAGTAAGGATTCCCTTTCTAATGTGCCCATAGTGTGTGTACGTGGTAGCATGTGGAAAGAAAGATGTTGTCAACTTTAGTATTTTGATGTGGTCTTTGTATGTGTGGGATCATATGGAAGATCTGATGTTGTCCTTGAGATGCATTCTGGACCATCCTGGTTATGGATGTTTTTCATGTAGCCTTTGATCAGTCTTCTGTGTAAGGATTTGTTGTTCAGTGCTTTGCCAAAAACCAAGTACTTGATTCTTCATCATGCAAATGGACTTTAAGAAGTCTTCTAAGTTCTCCACTGTTAACAACTATTCTAAGACAACCTTTCTGAGCATCATTCTAATCACTTCAAAATGAATGAACATATTTGTTTCTTAAGACATATATAACACTGAAACACTTAAGCAGAATGTTAGACATCACTTATACCCATCATCCTTTCAATTTTCATAGCTAATGATTTTTCATAATTAAAACTAGGGATGTGGATACAACAAGCCCATCATAGGCTTTTTCTAAATCCACCTTAATTTCCATCCACCCTGTTTGGCCTTTTTAATTTTTCATTAAGTGAATCACTTCTTGAGCAATAATAATATTATCCTCACTATTTCTATTGAGAATAAAAATGCACTTACATGATCAACAAGCTCCTCCATCACTTTCCTCAGTCTAATAGATAAAATATTGGTCACTATTTTGTATGAAACATTACAAAGACTAATAGGCCTGAATTGATTCATATTTTCCACACAAACAACTTTTGGAATCAAAGCAATAAAAGTTTCATTGTGTTCCTTAATTATTATAGGATCCTCAAAGATTCCTTTAATGATATTACAAAACAACTCACCTACCACTTCCCATTGACTCTTATAAAACATTGCCTAAAAACCATTAACTCTAGGGGCTTTATAATTTCCCATAGTGAAAAATGTCTTTTTGATTTCACCATTAGTTAGTCCCTCCTTGAACCACTCCATTTTAAAATCCTAGACTCTAGGGAAGGCTCCCCTAACTCCATAAGGGACATAAGAAGAATCACTAGAAAAAAGAGTAGCAAAATAATCAATGACCAACCTTTCTAGAGCCTCAGTTTCTCCTACCCAGTTACCATTTTGATCCTGTATGGCTTTATATGTATATTTTTCTCCTTCTAATCGAAGTAACTCCATGAAGGTACTTTGTGTTTCTATCACCAGAGGCTAACCACTTGGCTCAAGAACATTGGAACCATAACAACTCCTCTTATCTTAAAACTTCCTGGTAAGTCTGCTAAGTACTTTGTTGTTGTTTCTTTGGTTGATTATCAAAATTATTCCTCATCTAAAAGGAAATATTATCCAGTCTCTTCAAAATACTTCTTGTACGATTTAAGATGTTGTCAAAAACATCTTTATTCCATTTTCGCAAAGCTTCTTGAAGATTATGAACACGTTCTTGCTAGGCACTATTAGTCTCCCAAGCACCTTTTAAGAATGAGTGAAAGTCATCATGCTTCACCCAAGAAGCACAAATCTAAAAGGTCTTCATCTCCTGTTCTTCCATTTTTTTGTAGGCCACTTTAATAAGGTCTTCATCTCCTATTCTCTAGCTCTCCCCATAAAGATTTATGATATTGAAAGTTAGGACTCCTATACACCACAGTAAGGAACCAACTACCAACTAGTCTAATTTTTCCAACCAACTTTCATGCGCATGAGTTGGTGGCCATGATGAATAATCTCAACATTCCACCTATTAGATTTCCATAAACACCATATTCCTCCAAATTGGCCCCGGCCTTCCTGAATGAAATGATCTAAGCCTAGTCTTGGAATAATTCTCCTGTAGTTAAATTTTATTCAAAAAGAGTCTCTATATAAATATGCTTTTCCAAGGTAAAAACCATTTTTCCCTTAAATAAATATAGGAGCACCGCCACCACTCATCTTACAAATAGGAGCAAGAGTCTCCTTAATTTCCAATTTCCATGCACCACCCTCAACCTATACCTACCATCAACATGACAACATCCTAACTTCATATATAATAGATTTGCAAACACCAAACAAAATCCTTATCCTATGTTTCTCCCTTAGTACTTGTTCGGCTTCCGGCAAGTGCACCGGATCGCACAAGTAGTATAAAACAGTAAGAACCGAGTATCGAACTCTCGGGGAACTTGTGTTATTTGGTAAGCTATTTCAGCAAATAGATGTTTGGTGTGTAAAAATAAGTGTGAATATGAACAGGCGTATAAACTATCTGTGCAAAAAGAAAGAAAATCTCACGAGAGAAATGATGTGTAGAAACACGTTGGTCTTCCTAATAGGTGCCTGATGCTGAAAAGATATTCTCTATCTAACAATGCTCATGTGTTCTTATGGTGTCTCCTGAGATACTAAACCCCGATTCCTTATGATAGTTTAGCCTAATCCTGATCAAACATCGTTCGCAGATTCCTCTTGTAGCACTAAACTCAACCAGGACCGCATTAAGACACATATACACAACTAACTTATCGCACCCCGATTCCTCGTGAAAGTACGACAACTTAGCCCTGCACTATCAAGGACTTTAGAGTCAGACCCGTTTCCACTATTGAATGACCCTAACAAAGCATACATCTGCGTGATCAAGGTAAAGGCATACTGGAGTGAAAAGCAAATAGCACAGAGAACACACAAAACATCATTAAATAGATAGAAATATATTTACATCAGGTACCTACAGGGAAGATCCAACAGAGGATTTAGCTTTCCATACTAGGAAGCCTTCTTTACAACAAAGAGAAGAACAAGATGAAAGATTGCAAAAATACAAGTGGTGAGGATGTCTCCTTCACCTCTAGGATCTCACAATCACTCACAAACTCATCTCAAGCTCTCAAACCGGCTCCTGCTTCAAGCTCTGGTCTCTACAGATCTTCACATAGCAAAATCTCTCAAAACTCTCTGGAACTTGGACCTTTCTCTCTCTAGAAATTCTAGACATGCAAAACTCTGAATCCCAGTCCAAACTCCCTCTCTAAAATCTGATTTCAAGCTTAAATAGGTGGCTTTGTTTGTGCTCGTGCGCTTAGCGCAATTATGGACCGCTTAGCGCACATTAGTGAATTTCGGCTTAGCGCGTGCCTTTCTCGCTTAACGGATGAACTGAAGCGGTGTGCTTAGTGAGATGAAGCGGTGCGCTTAGCAAACCTGTACAGCTCATCTTCTTCCAGAGTCTTCCTCGTGCTTAGCCCATGAGTGTTGTGCTTAGCGGAAGCTCGCTAAGCCAAAAGATTGGCTTAGCGAGAAGGTGAAAAACAACACTTTTCAAAGCTTGCCTAATTAACCTGAAATTGAGAGAAAATGATTATTAAACACACAAAATGGAAGTACTAAGTATTTATTACCTATACTTAATAGAAAATACTTATAACACTACAAAATAACCATAAATTGGAAGAGTTTGATACAATTTACACAAGTTTTATACACAAAAGTTAGTTGTATTCACCGACTAACAACTCCCCCAAATTTATAGTTTTGCTTGTCCTCAAGCAAAAAGAGAACAGCTCACTTGTCCTCAAGTGACAATGACATGCAGTGACTATGTAGAAAGGTGTATGCAACAAAAGTTACTGATTGCATGATAAGAGAATGGAGTAAAATTCCCTCATCACTTGTCTTTCACAAGGTATGCAATTATCCAAAGAGAAGAATAAAATGCAACCTGAACAATTAGATGGAGCTAATCATAAGACAAATATTAAGGAAAGTAGCTTAAACCACAGTCTCACGGCTACTATTTCACTCAAGCATAAGTGTTTAAGCTATTCATTAATAACACCTAGCAAGAGGTCCAATCTTTGAATTTCATCTCATGCCATAAAGTCAGAAATGTATAAACAAAATCATAAGGACTTTCTCAGGCTTGTAGTGAGGCTTGGCTACAAAAATTCATTGGTTTTTCTAGGATTCTAAGGTTTAGATTCTAAGAGAGTACAAATCCTAGACTTATCCAAATGGTCTTTTTAATACAATTGGCTTGCTTACTAGCTTTTCACTTTCATTTGCTTTTGACCTTGTTACATCAGCACACTTTTCTTCTTTCTTCTTCTTTTTTTTTAACATACAACTTATTTGTTGTGTGTGCTGATGCTTTACCTTTTTTCTTTGCATTCTAACTGACTTTACTCCCCCAAATTTGGGGTAACTTTTGTCTTGAACCATATGCTCTCCTAGAATCTAAGCAAGGTATCAGGAGATAATTATTTAAGTTCAGGGTTCAATTTATGACAAAATCACTCAGCTCAAAAAGGGTGCAAAGGATATAATTATCATTCAAGGTAAGCTTTTTTGGTCAAAAGGCTTGCGTAGGTACAATCATGGCCTCCATCATGTTCTCGTTTATACATTTCATTCTAAAATTCAGATATTCATGCAAAGATTATTACTCACAGCTAGTCGTTCACTCACAGTTTAAGTTCACACTCTGACCGGTTTTGGTTCAAGCTTTTCTTTCTCAATCAATCTGTCTACTGATTAACAATTCTAATTGCAAGTTCACATTCTTGTTTTTTCTTTGTCTAACATACACACTTGCTCAAAATCATGAAAAGGAACACAAACTCCATCACAATCATGCATTCAATTCAAAATAAAGACATACACCCATTTTCACAAAAAGACAAAAGTGTTTCACTTCCATGTCATAAAAATCAAGTCAACTGTTCAAAATGCTTCAGAATAAGCAAATCAACTATATATAAATAAAACTAGCGGTGTATGTAATCATAAAAGAAATAATGTACTAAAACCATAATTATCATAATAATAATAATCTAAATGGCACAAAAAATTATCATCAGGAATTTAAAAATCCTATGATCGGTCCTGAGTATCCTCTGTCTGAACATCCTCCTCGTCTGTTAAGTGAAGCACATGGGTAGTTGTAGGAGAAGTGTTCAGAGACAGGACTGGCATAGTCTGATCCTCAAGAGTGCAAGGGTATGCTACCTGCTGAAGTGAAGTTGTATCTGCCACTAGTTCTGAAGGCTCAGAAGTGGCCTCAAGAGATTTCTCAGAAGTGGCTGCAACTTCTTGTGTTTGATCTGCCTTCTTCCTTCTGACCAAGGGCTCTGGAGTGGTAGTCTCAGATGACTCATCCTCTATATGCTAAGGTACCTGGGCTATGGGACCTTCATCTTCCCTGTGAAGAGAAGGTTGGGTCCCTGGCCAGGCTACCATCTCATTAAACTACTCTATTGAAGGAATAGAGTTTGGAGGTGCCACCATCTGTAAACTTTGTAATAAGATAATTTGCCCCTGATGGATGCTTTGAAGCATGGCTTCAAGACGCTGAAAATCTGCAGGAGCTGTGGCAGAAGGAGCTGCTGGGGTACGTGCTGGAGGAGGAGCTGTAGATGTGGAAGGGGCCTCAGCTGGCCTTGTCCTCGCTCTACTGGCCCCTCTGATAGTAACGGTCCGATCATCAGGGTTCCAACAATTTTTCTTGATATAGGCCAAGTTAATGACCGAGCTCAGGCGTTCGAAGACCAGACTGTCAGAAGTAACCCCTCTGGACTTACATAAAGCGATGATAAGAGCAAGGAACCCAAGTCTAGAAGAGTTAGACTGGGCCATAGATGTAATCTGACCAGAGATGAGGGCTCCCAAATTCATGTCCATCTGAGAGACTAGGCCAAAGATCAGCCTAGCTCAATCTACTGTCATGTCCGAGGTGTGGAAAGTAGGGGCCAGGTTTGAGTACGAGAGAACACTCCACACCTGAGCAAGAGTTGTTAAATCTTTCCTGAGAATCTTCCCAGGGTGGCCTTCAGCATTCAAAACAAACCCCCGACCTGGGATACATAAGGCAGCCTCAATTTCTCTAATATCAGTGGGCAACCAGTAGTATCTGGAATATGTGGGTAAGGTTTCACCCTCAGCTAGTACCACAGGTGTCTCCATAAAGGTGTTGAGGTTGTCTGCATTAATCTTCACCACGTGGCCTCTGACCCTGACTTGCTTTGGTGAAGGTCCTTCGGAGCTGTAAAGGTTGGCATAAAACTCCTTCACCAAAGCTAAATCTATGTTGCTGCCAACTAAATTGGTGAGGCGTTTATGGAAGTTACGCCTCTCCAATTCATCCTTAAACTCGTTCAGTTCAGTATGGTGTATTTCTACCTTCCTCTCAGGCAGTATATGTCTTCCTAGAACATTATCTGTGTATCGGGTCCAGGCCTCAAAGGAGTGGAACCTCCTTGTATAATACTAAGTTGTGGGCCATGTACCAATACTCTTTCTCTTTCTGGAAGTCATCTGCAGACAAAGGAATCAAACAGTTGATCAGGACTCAAGTTATTCAAATTTCAAAAACTGAAAAAGACACTGGCCGCTTAGCAAAACATGGTCCGCTTAGCTGGCCTTTGCAAAAAAAAACACTACCGCTTAGCGACATGAGGAGCCGCTTAGCGGAAGTTGTAGAAATTTAGCTTCTGCAGAATTGGCTTAGCTGGACAGCGCCCGCTAAGCTGAACATCTGCAGCAAGGATATGCACTAAGCTCCTTAAAGGCTGCGCTTAGCGGCACCAACTTTTAAAAAATTCCACTAAGTATTGGGAGCTTAGCGAGAGAAGCTCGCTTAGCTCAGAGGATGCCGCAACAAATCGCGCTTGGCCCAGGAAAGCTCGACTTAGTGCATGATTATCAACAAAAAATTGTCTAAGTTGCCTGGGCTTAACGATTCAGCCTCGCTTAGCCACAGGTAGTTCAGCAAGAGGATGAGTGTTCATCCTCAAAGGATGAACTCGCTTAGCATGGTAAGCGCGCTTAGCTAGTTCTTCAGAGAACGCCTATATACACAATGAGTACTGATGAACTCGCTTAGCGCAGCATGCTCGCTTAGCGAGTTCATCGTGTTTTCCAGAAAACGTAGTTCGTTTTCTTGCACTTTTCAAGCCTCTATAAGGCATATCAGACATGCAATGTGTGCATCATACTCAATACAGTATACAAGCATATATATTCCTAATCTTAAATTAATTTTAACAAAACATAAAAACCCTAAAAATCTAAAACTACAGTTGAAGTCTTCTACCCTAAAGTTTAGACAAGAAAAAGAGAAAAAGAATCAAGGAACTTACTTGGATTGTTAATGCTTTGGGATTAGAAGTAGACAGCGCAAAGAGAAAGCACATATGCAAAATGCACAAATTTTTTGGAGAGAGAGAGTCCAGAGAAGGAGTTTCCAAAATCTGGCAAGTGTGAGTGTAACTGTTGTTACACTCACTTAAGCAGTTTTCGACATTCTCACTTAGCGGATTGTTGCACTAAGCGAGCCAGAGAGACGTTTGGTTTCTCAACAAGGCTCGCTTAGCGGACCCACGCGCTTAGCCGACGTTTCAAA
The DNA here is from genome assembly GCF_004193775.1 of Glycine soja. Classification (NCBI taxonomy): domain Eukaryota; kingdom Viridiplantae; phylum Streptophyta; class Magnoliopsida; order Fabales; family Fabaceae; genus Glycine; species Glycine soja. The sequence continues at coordinate 32,265,336 of NC_041002.1, read as the reverse complement.
TTGAAAATCAGTTTTTTTTTTTTGCACACAGGCTTGGCTTAGCACAAGGATAAGACCGCTTAGCGAGGTTTGTAGATCCGAAAAGCTGCAACTCTCGTTAAGCCAGGCTCTGGCTGGCTTAGCTAAAATGATGCATCTTAAGTACAGAGGAGCATGCGCTTAGCTGATAAGGCCTCGCTTAGCGCTCACATTGCCGCAAGGAATTCAGCTTAGCTGCCATGACTGGCACTTAGCTTTATGAACCCCAGTTATGGTCGTAAGGAATTGCGCTTGGCAACACTGAGTCGCGCTTAGCCAGGGATAAGGTGTCGCATAGCGGTTTGGCTGTCGCTTAGCCGAATTTAGATCGAATTCGATTAGGCTTAGCTTGGCCTTGGCTAGCTTAGTGGAATGAATCAGCCTCAGATGCAAGGGTTGGGCGCTAAGCGCTTAAGACTCATGGCTTAGCGCATGACCAAAGATGCGCTTAGCGCGAGGCTCACGCTTAGCGAAAGAACTATTTTTTAGAAAAAAAGTTTTCTAAGTTATTTTTCAGTCTTTTTTCCAAGAAATTGAAACCCTTATGTTAAACATTCAAAAATAGGCTGATATACTCCTATGTACAGATTATACAGCAAGTTGCAAATGATTAAACGCATGAAAAACAAAGATAACAGAGATTAAAACTGTGTTGCCTCCCAGGAAGCGCTTCTTTAACGTCATTAGCTTGACGTTTTTACCTCACTAGATGATCTTATGTTTTGGTTCTTACTTTCAGAACCTCTTGACCTGCTTCCATTACCTGTAAGCAAACATTGTGTTCTGGAGCAGGCTTGTTTTCAACAAACAAATCAAAATCAATTTTCTGATCTTCAAAACCTAGCTCCAGCTTCCTCTTCCCCATATCAACTATGTAGCTTGCGGTCAACATGAATGGCCTTCCCAATATTACAGGGATGTTAGTATCTTCAGAGATATCCATTACCACAAAGTCTATCGGGAAGATAAAATGTTTTACTCTGACCAACACACCTTCAATTACTCAATATGGCCTGGTAATGGAGCAATCAGCTAATTGTAAAGTCATTCGAGTGGGCATTATTTCCAACTATCCCAATCTTCTACACATGGAGAGTGGCATCAAATTGATACTGGCTCCCAGGTCAATATGAGTTTTTCCCACATTGACTTCTCCAATTGAACAAGGAATAGTTACACTTCCAGGATCTTTATGCTTGGGTGGAAGGATCTTTTAGATCATAGCACTGCAGTTTCCTTCCACTATGATGTTTTCCTTATGAATATATTTATGCTTCCTTGTTAACATATCTTTCAAGAATTTAGAGTAGAGTGGCATCTGTTGCAAAGCTTCTCCGAAGGGCATGGTTATTTCCAGTTTCCTGAAAATGTCTAAAAATCTTGCCAGATGATGATCTTTTTCCTTCTTGGAAGGTACCACGGAATATGGTACTTCCACACCTTCATCCACAACTTTTTCACTTCTACTCTTCTTTGCATTCTTATTATTTTTTTCTTCTTTTTCATTTTTTTTTCATTTTCTACTTCTTTTTCTTTTTCATGGTTCTTCAATTCTTTATTCTTGACCATTATTTGTTCCTCTTTTTCTTGATTACTTTCACCTCTCACCTCATTTTTCTTGCAATCAGTACCTTTCTTGTCAACAATTTTCTTTTTTATGCACAACACTATCCTCATCCTCAGCCTCCACAAACCTTTTACTCCTTGTCATCACAACTTTGCATTCCTCCTTGGGATTATGTTCTATATTTGCCACAAAACTGTTGGATGACTTGTCAGCTATCTGCTTGGCCAATTGTCCCACCTGGACCTCAAGGTTCTTCAGTGCTGACTCAGTGCTTTTATGATATGACATTGTTACCTGCATAAAATAAGTCAAGGTCTCCTCCAGCTTAGTACTCCTCTAGAATATGTTAGGTCCTTGTTGGATTGACCTGTTTGAAGGCCCGCTCTGGTCTTTGTTGAACTGGTTACCAGGGTGTGTCCTCCACTGTCCTTGTTGATTATAGGGACCCTATTGGAAGCCTGAAAATCCTCCTTGAGTATACCCCTGTCGTTGTTGATTTCCCATATAATGAATTTCTTGAGTGTTTTATTCAGTGGGAATACATTGACCTGTTTCATGAGCCTCACCACAGATGGTACAACCTGTAACCTGCAAAACAGAAGAGGGCGTAGGTTGACCTTGATGCAATCCTACCCCGCAAGGGCATTGGATAGAAAACTCCAAGTAGATTGGGCCAGAGATGCAAGAGAAAGCCCTAGGGTTCTTATGAGCCTTAGGGTAGATTTTGGGCCCATGGGCTAAGTACGAGCCCACTTATCTTTGTAAATATTAGATTAAGGTTTCATTATTTTTGGGCCTTGTATTTAGGGCTCCATAATGTAGGTAGGGTACCTTAGAAATATAGGATTTTTCAGCCCTTTTATTTTAGGGCACCTAGACTAGTTTTTGTATTAGGGGTAGTTTTGTAATTTCATATGCACTAAGTGGATATTTGATGTGTGTGGTTGGAAATAAATTTAATTGAATTGGTAGAAGCCCAATCCAATTAAATTTTTAGAGGGGGAGGTGAGCATCTGCTTACTACACCCCATTGCCACATCATATAGTCACACTTTGTGCATGTGCTTCATGCTTTTCATGCCTCATGACACCTAAGCACACTTAGTGGAGAATCTTGGAATTGATCTTGGATTAGTGGGCTGAACCATAACTAAAATTCACTAATCATAATTAGTGAAATTTTGGCTCCAAAGTTTGGCTCCACAAATTCAATTTCAAATTCAAGTGAAATTTGAATTTCCCTCCAATTTTGTGTGACACTTAGGCTATAAATAGAGGTCATGTGTGTGCATTTTTTTTGAACTTTGATCATTTGAATATTAAACTTCAGATCTCAAAGCTCATTTAGAGCACAAAATTTCGTGCTCTTCTCTCCCTCTCCCTTCATTCATCTCCTTCTTCCTCCAAGCTCTTATCCATGGCCTCCTATGGTGGTGAGCTTCTTCTAGACTCATCTTCTCCTTGAAGTGGTGTCTCTTCTCTCTCTTCCTTTCGTCATTCTGCTACCATTCATCTTCCAAGAAGCAAAGGAATCCATTGATGAAAAAGATCCTAGGCCTACAAGCTCCAATGGAGCTTACATCATGTGGTATCATTCCCTCCCCCTTGAAAAGGATTTGACCTCAAATCCCGAGGTTCTTGAAACTCTGGGCTTTTTTCCTCAACACCTGTAAAAAGAACAAAAACATATGTATTAGTGGTGTTTAGTATGTTGAAGTAAGGTAAGGTCTGAAAACTCATTTCCTGGGCATCTTCCCATGAAGGAACATGGTTCCTCACCAACTCAATGAGTGGTGCTACAAGTATAGAAAAATATGGGGCAAACCTTTTGTAAAAGTTTGTTAAGTCTTGGAAGCCCCAAATTTTTCTTACACTTGGTGGAGCGGGCCACTCAGGAATGACCTTTATTCTCTTAGGGTTCATGGGAACCCCTTGATCACAATTTAAAAAATTAAGAAAAGTAAAGCAATAGAACATACCTTTTTCTGTATTTTCATGTTGATTATTCCTACCAAAAAGTATGACAAACCTAAAGTGTCCCATATGAGTGCCTAAGTTTGTATTGAAACTAAAAATAAGAACAAACCTACCTAATGAGTCCCTATGTACACAAATCGTGAAGATGTTGGGTGCACGAGTGATTTTACAAAAGAGTGTTGCACCACCCAAAACATTCATCACACCACCTATTTTGGGCACCAACAAAGCACAAGGATTTAATCTCTTGCGAACCAAACCCTCATCCAACAACTCATTTACTTGAGGAATAAACTCAAGCCTAAGAGATGTGGCAATGCTAACAAGTGTCTTTTTACAAAGGAGAAAATGTGGAGGTTGTCTAAGAAGGGAAATTTCTTTAATATTTGTCTTTATTTCAAAATGTCTTTCCTTCTTAGCTAACCTCTTGGAGGAGACACTTACCTCCTTACACTCCTCCTTAACCATTAAAGATTGTCCTTCTTCTTGGGGGTAGATCTCTTCACTAGATTCTTCCCCTTTTGCTTCTTCACTTTTACTAGAGGAAGGTGAAGTAGCCTCATCTTGGATACTATAAATGTCTTGGCCCCTCATAATCATGGTTTTCTTGGTGGGGCATTGAGAAGTAATGTGTCCTCTTCCAAGACATTTAAAGCACTTCGTGGAGCTAGTCTTCTCTTGCATACTAGCCTTAAGGGGTTGCTTTTCTATTGTCTTCCCCTTATCATCTTTGGGCTTAGAAGGTCTCACCCCTAAGATTCCTTGACCTTGGTCTTTCTTTGGATAAGAGTGAGAGCCATAAGATTTTGAAGTAGACTTCCTTTTAAGTTGTTGCTCTACCCTTATTTCCCAATCTAAATTAGCCTCTACATTGTCCTTCCCATGGAAGTATGGGAGGTTAATGTTAGCCTCTTGAGGCTTTCTTTCCTTGTCTCTCCTATGGGAGTGAGGTCTAAGATGTGACCTATGCCTTCCTTCATAATAGTCACGAAGTTCTTCACTTAGGCTCTTGCAAGAGTTATGACTACTATAGGAGGCATGTTTTTCTCTTTTCATTTCTTTCATTATTTTTCTTCTTTCTTCCTCTCTTATTTTCTCTCTTTCATCTTGACTTATTTCTTCCACTCTTTTTTTACCTTTTTCTTTTCTCTCTTGTTTTTCTTTCCACAACTTAAGGGATCTCAACTCATCTAATATCTTATACAAGGGGTCCTTAGGAGTAGAACCCTCACCATTAACACTAGATGAAGAATGAAGACTCATGTTGGTTCCTAAGTTATGGTTCTTTCTTTTTGGGGGTTTGAAAAAAAGGTAAAAGAAACTATGGTTGAAACTAGCCAAAATAAACACTAAAAGAGGTGTGAAAGATAAGGTAAAAACTAATTGGTAAAAGGCAAGCTATCTAGGCGGTTTGACAATGGAGGGTAAAGGAAATAAGCTATGAAAGTAAGCAAGAAATGCAAACTAGGCGGATCCTAAGAGTGTTTGGATGACCTCATTTAAGGTTCCCAACAAAACACTCACTATCCTAAGGGAAAATTGCCTAAAATTATTACACACAAATGGAAGTAGGGTGACCTATTGGAGGCTCCCAACTTACTTCCAATGAAAGGCCTTTTGTTACAAAATTTGAAAGCAAAACAAATTGCCAATTACAAAACTACAAAAAAAAAAAAGTCCTCAATTGTGGTGACTATTCTCTCTTTAGTGTTTCACTCAATTTGGAGTGCTTCTTAGTCCAATAGCTCTTAAGGTGGTTGGCCCCTTGCTTCTTTACTCAAATTCTTCAAGATATGGCACCAATACTCCTTTCCAATTCCCTATATGGCAACTCACAAGCAAGGAAACAAAGAGACAAGCAATAACCAAAGACAAAAAAAATGAAAGCTAAACCAATAGAGTTTTAACAAGACAAATTTTCAAGGATTATTCAACAATTAAAGCAATGAAAAGCACAAAAAAAGCAAGCTAGGACTCAAAGAGAAACCTAGAATGGCTCTAGAGTAGAGTAGAAAAACTAAAAAAAAAGACTCAAGAAACCTCTAGTTTTGGCACTTATTTTCACAATAATTTCCAATTTAAATTTCAGAACTAGGATTGGTATAAAATAGGCACCAATTATAGAACAAATTTTTGAGCCAAAACAACAAGCACACTTCCCTTTCACTTTTTTTTTTCTGGACACTGATTTTTCTGCCAACTTGTGTGATTTTTCTTATTTTTTACTTTAATCCAAATCACTTGGTTCTTTTTTTATAATTTTTTTCCAGATGTCTAGAAATTTTAGTAAAAATTTCAGCTCAAAAATCGTAGTGACCAATTTCCAGTAATTTATACAATTTTGTATGTTCAAGCTGCCAGCACCAGCGATTTCAACCTAGAAATCAAGAGTAGTGTTTATGTTGCTTAAGGCTTGGATAGTTACAATTTGTGTTTGCTTATGCTCAATTATCTTGAATAACACAATTCAAGAGAGCTTAAGACTTATTTGATTCACAAATCCAGCCACAACTCAGCACCACAACTCAACTTCATCATAGGCATCATGTAGGAATCTTAGAAAACAAAAAAGAGTTCAACAACAAGACTACTTCTAGGAATTGATTTAGAACATGTTATGAACTAAATAACATGCATGAATTAGACTCAAAATTCAAAAGATAGGCTAAGAATGACAAGAATACATGAACAAATGTATCTAGAATTCAATAAAAAAAATAAAAATTCAACACAAACTTAGAGCATAATGTGACAATTACTATGACTAAACATGACTCTAAGACAACATGGATTAAGTGATTTACACTTAGATTTTTGTGTTTTTTTTTCTAATAAATATTTTGGAAGAAAATTTAGATCTAAGGTTCAGCACAAGAATATTATGAATGAAAAATGATAGAACCTAAAATCAACACAAAAACATGATTCAAGAGTAGATCTACAAAATTTGAACCATAGAAATGCAAGAACAAGTGTAGATCTAAGATTTAATCGGTTTATTTTTTTATTTTTTTTTCAATCTACTCTAAACAGCACCAAACCACAAGAAAATGGAGGGTATACATGGAGAATAAGATGAAGAACAAGCAATTAAAGAGAATTCACCGAACAAAAAGATAGAGGAAGCAAAAGAACATCACCTAGATGAAGATGCTCTGATACCACATGGTGTAAGCTCCATTGGAGCTTGTAGGCCTAGGATCTTCTTCATCAATGGATTCCTTTGCTTCTTGTAAGATGAATGGCAGCGGAATGAAGAAAGGAAGAGAGAGAGGAGACGCCACTTCAAGGAGAAGATGAGTCTAGAAGAAGCTCACCACCATAGGAGGCCATGGATAAGAGCTTGGAGGAAGAAGGAGATGAATGAAGGGAGAGGGAGAGAAGAGCACGAAATTTTGTGCTCTAAATGAGCTTTGAGATCTGAAGTTTAATATTCAAATGATCAAAGTTCAAAAAAAATGCACACACATGACCTCTATTTATAGCCTAAGTGTCACACAAAATTGGAGGGAAATTCAAATTTCACTTGAATTTGAAATTGAATTTGTGGAGCCAAACTTTGGAGCCAAAATTTAACTAATTATGATTAGTGAATTTTAGTTATGGTTCAGACCACTAATCCAAGATCAATTCCAAGATTCTCCACTAAGTGTGCTTAGGTGTCATGAGGCATGAAAAGCATGAAGGACATGCACAAAGTGTGACTATATGATGTGGCAATGGGGTGTAGTAAGCAAATGCTCACCTCCCCCTCTAAAAATTTATTTGGATTGGGCTTCTACCAATTCAATTAAATTTATTTCCAACCACACACATCAAATATCCACTTAGTGCATGTGAAATTACAAAACTACCCCTAATACAAAAACTAGTCTAGGTGCCCTAAAATACAAGGGCTGAAAAATCCTATATTTCTAAGGTACCCTACCTACATTATGGAGCCCTAAATACATGGCCCAAAAATAATGAAACCTTAATCTAATATTTACAAAGATAAGTGGGCTCGTACTTAGCCCATGGGCCCGAAATCTACCCTAAGGCTCATAAGAACCCTAGGGCCTTTTCTTGCATCTCTGGCCCAATCTACTTGGAGTTTTCTATCCAATGCCCTTGCGGTGTAGGATTGCATCAGACCTATAGACAACTTAGTTGGTAGCTTACCTAGTGTTTCTGTTAAAATCTCAAGTTGCTTAGAAAGAAACTTGTTCTGTGCCTATAAAGCGTCATGTGATGATAGCTCTATCAAGCTTTTCTTCGTGGGTTGATGGGTTCTGTCTCGTAGAATGGCATGATCACTAGTTGACATGTTCTCAATTAGCTCACTTTCTTCTTCCAGGGTCTTCAGTTTTATCTTTCCCCCTGCAGAAGCATCTAACAATTGCTTGGTTTGTGGTCTCAGCCCATCTATAAACATATTCAATTGGATTGGCTCGGAAAACCCATGAGTGGGAGTTCTTCACAATAATCCTCTAAACCTCTCCAATGCTTCACTCAAAGATTCATCAGGAAACTGATGAAATGAAGAGATTGCAGCTTTCCCTTCCACAGTCTTGGACTCTGGGAAGTATTTCTTTAGGAACTTTTCAACAACTTCTTCCCAGGTTTTTAGACTATTACCTTTGAATGAGTGGAGCCACCTCTTGGCTTCTCCTGCCAATGAGAATGAGAAAAGGTTGGGCCTAATGGCTTCGTCTAGTACACCGGTAATCTTAACAGTGTTGCATATTTCAATGAATGTTGCCAAGTGTGCATAGGGGTCTTCATTAGGTAATCCTTGAAATAAGTTCCCCTGTATTAAATGAATTAAGGAATGTGGGTAGTTGATGTTGTTAGCTTGCACTTCAAGACGTGCAATGTTGGTGAAAAATTGTGGTACTGAACTACTTGAGTTATCCTCAAGGGTAATCCTCTGGTCATGCTCTTCTGCCATGGTAATGACTTCAGGTAATTGAGTAGCGGATTCCCATGATGATGGTGAATCAGGTGATAATAAGTTAGAGAAATGAGTCTCCTCCTCAAGAATGGATGCAACTGTTCTGTCTTGCAGAAGTTTCCTTCTCCTCTCGGCTCTGTTCCTTCGCAATGTAGCCACAATTTCTAAGTCCAGAGGAACTAAATTGTCTGTGGCAGATCTATGCATATATAATACTAACAGAACAGCGATTATCTAGTTTAACAAGAAAAGACAAATAGGAATTAAGAACAAATAATAACAAAAACAATCAAACAATAATAAATAAAGAATAGACACCTAAAGACGAACTAACTTCCCAAATAAAAAGAAGTTCCCCGGCAACAGCGCCAAAAACTTGTTCGGCTTTCGGAAAGTGCACCGAATCGCACAAGTAATATAAAATGGTAAGAACCGAGTATCGAACTCTCGGGGAACTTGTGTTATTTGGTAAGCTATTTCACAAAATAGATGTCTAGTGTGTAAAGATAAGTGTGAATATGAACAGACGTATAAACTATCTGTGCAAAAAGAAAGAAAATCACGCGAGAGAAATGATGTGTAAAAACAAGTAGAAACACGTTGGTCTTCCTAATAGGTGTCTGATGCTGAAAAGATATTCTCTATCTAACAATGCTCATGTGTTCTTATGGTGTCTCCTGAGATACTAAACCCTGATTCCTCATGATAGTTTAGCCTAATCCTGATCAAGCATCATCCACAGATTCCTCTTGTAGGACTAAACTCAACCAGGACCACATTAAGACACACATACACAACTAACTTATCGTACCCCGATTCCTCGTGAAAGTACGACAACTTAGCCCTGCACTATCAAGGACTTTAGAGTCAGACCAGTTTCCACTATTGAATGACCCTAACAAAGCATGCATCTACGTGATCAAGGTAAAGGCATACTGGAGTGAAAAGCAAATAGCACAGAGAACACATAAAACATCATTAAATAGATAGAAATATAATTACATCAGGTACCTACAGGGAAGATCCAACAAAGGATTTAGCTTTCCATACTAGGAAGCCTTCTTTACAACAAAGAGAAGAACAAGATGAAAGATTGCAAAAATACAAGTGGTGAGGATGTCTCCTTCACCTCTAGGATCTCACAATCACTCACAAACTCATCTCAAGCTCTCAAACCGGCTCCTGCTTCAAGCCCTGGTCTCTATAGATCTTCACACAGCAAAATCTCTCAAAACTCTCTGAAACTTGGACCTTTCTCTCTCTAGAAATTCTAGACATGCAAAACTCTGAATCCCGGTCTCCCTCTCTAAAATCTGATTTCAGGCTTAAATAGGTGGCCTTGTTCGTGCTCGTGCGCTTAGCGCAATTATGGACCGCTTAGCGCACATCAGTGAATTTCGGCTTAGCGCGTGCCTTTCTCGCTTAACGGATGAACTGAAGCGGTGCGCTTAGTGAGATGAAGCGGTGCGCTTAGCGAACCTATACAGCTCATCTTCTTCCAGAGTCTTCCTCGTGAAAAACAAAACTTTTCAAAGCTTGCCTAATTAACCTGAAATTGAGAGAAAATGATTATTAAACACACAAAATGGAAGTACTAAGTATTTATTACCTATACTTAATAAAAAAATACTTATAACACTACAAAATAACCATAAATTGGAAGAGTTTGATACAATTTACATAAGTTTTATACACAAAAGTTAGTCGCATTCACCGACTAACAGTACTCCGCTCCACCAAGCCAAATTAATTGCCAAGAGAACGCAAAATTGGATAAGGGTGTTCGTGGGTCGGGCTGGGTTGGGTTTGGTGTTAACTCGTTGGCAAGTGTACCAAATTGTCACAAGTAGTAAAGTACTCGGAAGTCCGAGTGTTGAATCCACATGGACTTTGTTTGTACTTAGATTAATGCAAACCCAATTTAAAATCAATAGATAAAGAATTTAAAATAAAGATAAGAAAATAAAGTAGATAAGATAAAGATTTAAAGATGAAAATAAGAGATTTAAATTAAAAGATGATAAAGATAGAAGATAAAAAAAATAAGAAAATAAAAGTAAAAGATAAGAAAAATAAAAGATTAAGATAAAGATAAGAAAAGATAAGCTAAGATAAGATAAAAAAAATAAAAGATAAAAATAGAAGATAAAAAAAATAAAATCAAGAACGTGATAATGTTGAGACCTGGTCTGCCTTGTTTGCCTAGGATGTATGAGTTTATGATTTTTCTTTATCAATTTAGATGATTCTATTCTACTCACATTTGTTCAATTACTTGCCTCTGATTCCTCACGATGACAAACCTATTTTATTTATCTATCTTCCAAATTCCTTTGCAAAGACTCAACACATAAAATGCATGAAGTATGAATTCTAGATGTTTGCAAGAATGCATGGGCATAAAATTATCTTTCTATTCCTAGCAATGATTTTCTTATGAAATCCTTTCTTTTTGTTCTATTAGAAGTTACCATCTTCCGAGCGTCTAACCCCTAAAACCAATGCATGCATACCTTCTTTAAATCTTATTTAGAAGTTATCCTCTCCCGAGCGTCTAACCCCTAACAAAATATAAAGATGAATAATGCAAGATAAAAGCAGAAAAGATAATAGAATAGAAAACACCTTTGCATTGATAAATAGTGAATACATCATACATCGCTTAGCTTTTAGGCCTACCAAGCCCTAACTAGGGGTATAAAAACTGATGGGATAAGAGGGGTGAAAGAAATAAAGGGAGTAAATGAAACCCCTACTAGAGGGGATTCTGTGGTGGTGTTCTTTTCTGCTTGGCTTGACTCCCTTTTTATATTTGTTGTAGTGGACTTGGGCCTGATGTTAGAAATCTTCCTTTTTGATATTTTTGATATCTTTTGGATTTGTTTTGTTGTTAATCATATCTTCCTGAGATTTCTTGATATTTTGGATATTTTCTCGATCTTTTTTTCTTTTAATCTCTTCTTTTCATATCTGCAAGTCATAAATAAGAAAAAATATCAAATCTTAATATTTAAGCCAAAGATAACTGCTAAATAAATATTTTCAAAGATATTTTCAATATATTTTTATTTTAAAATAACTCATATTTAGCAGTTATCATTTGGTCAAACCCATGAATCGACCCAATCAAATTTGCATGGATTGGGTTGGGTTAGCTTTTTTTATAAAAAAAATTGTAATATCCAACCCAAACTAACCCTTTCACAAACAAATTGGTTTGGGTTGGGCCAATGGGTTAGGACTTTTAAATTTATTTATTATTTTTTGAAATTCAATATTCATTTTATAAGCTAAAATTATTAAAATACACTTGAGTTTATCACAAAACTAGTATCATACAACATGAGAGTATACATCCCCCCACCCAAATTTATAGGCTAATATAAAAAGGATAAAACAAAAGCAAATATATAAAATCTTATAACTCCACTCAAAAATCATGGGTCTTACCCTCAATTACATTGATTTTAATTGCAAATTTCAACATTCATTTTAAACTTTCAATCTTTCGTCAAATTATCGTATCCTCAATTTTTTAAGACTTCATAGTATACAAGAAATACTAAATAACTTGAATTGAATAAAGATACTCAATCACTGAAATTATGCAAGTATAATGTGTTGCCCCCACTAGCCACTGTTATGACTAATAGTTTAAGAATAATAATATTTGATTTTTTAATTTAAAATATAGTATTTATATTTTATATAAATAATAACAATTTAATATTAATTAAATGGTTCATAGGTTGGGTCAACGGGTTTATAAATCAAAACCCATGACCCAACCCAAAAGTCAATGGGTTTGAATGAGTTTGTCCGAGTTCAACCCAAACATACAAAATATTCAACTTAAACTATTTGGATTAGTTTGAGTCAATTCGGATTTGCAGGTGACCTGTAATTGTGAACACTGATAATTGTTGTGCATTGTTATATTTTACACTCATTTTACATAGAAATTATCTATTTGTCCTTAATTATAGCTTAGTTTTATCCCAAATAGTTTGAGTTTAATGCTTTCTTAGAACTCTAGTCATTGTAAATAAGTACGTAGCATTTACTAGTTTTTCTTGGTGTTGGACAAGTGTTAGTACACAAAGAAAAGGAAGGGAACTTAGCACTAACTAGAAGGCTCGCACAACAAGGAAATTCATGCAAAGAAGGCCACATGGCAGCTCATGAGTGGAAGAAGAGAGGGCTAGGTCATCCATAGAACTTGCCCAACGAGCCTAACTTGCCCAACAAGAAGATCCCACTAGGTGGAAGAAAATAGAACTTTAATTTGGAATTTCTAAAGGACTCACCCAACGAGTAGTGATCGCCCAACAAGAAATGCCTGCTAAGAATTGACTTTTGGAATTGGTGAAGAACTCGCCTAGTGAATTATGCTCGCCCAACAAGTAGTGGCTTAAGTGAAGTGACAATACAAAGGCCTTTAGCCCATTATAAAAGGCACATTCTCTTGGGATTGCGGGGGATCGACCTAGGGTTTTGTGAAGGATGAAAATCACTATGCTATTGGTCTTTCATTCATTTTTCTTCATTATTCACCCAACTTCTCTTGTAATCCTTCATTTTTCATGCCTCTCATGTCAATGAGAGGTTAGTTTTTCCCATAGTTGAGGATTTGGTGTACTAGCAACTCTCATGTAATTATCTTCACTATTTATTTAATGAATATTCAATTTTATTTTCATTTATGAGTTTTTAATGTTAGTTTGTGGATTGATCAACCATGTGTTTGTCTTGTTGTTTTCTTTGTCATTAGGAAATGCTTTGAAAATTGAGTTTTGAGAATGGTAACTAATGGGTTTCTCTTCTAGGGATAGAGTGGTGTTCATTAGTCTCTAAATGACTCTTGCTCATATCAAATCATCTAACTGCACTTGCTAAGGGATTAGGAGTGGGGTTAAGTGATTTAGCTTTAATCACTTGAGGGATCAAGGTTAGAAGATTGTAGTGAGTTGAGACGGCATTGAAGCTTCATTAAATAGGAAAAAACATTTATTATTGTTGAAATATTGGTCCAGTATCACTTGTATCCCTAACTATTCCATTTAATTGTTGTTTACAACCTTCACATTCTACATGTTCCATCAATTGTTTGTGTCAAAATCTGTCTTGTTTTTACATTGATTTGTAGTTCATAAACTTTAAATTTCTGCACTTTTACTTGAAAATCAATCAACTTATTTTATGCATTTGCTTAGAACTTGGTTTTACACAAATTGTTTAGCACAACTTGGTCCATGTGGATTCGACCCTTGATCTTATCGTTTATTTACTAATTGTGTGATTTGGTTCACTTGCCCGTCATAATTAACAAACACCCCCCTACACAAAAATATGTAATTTGAGTTTAAATTTAATGGTTAGATGAATTAGAAATTATTTACCAACATGTAGTTGGTCTGTTTGACATTTGGCTCATATCCTTTAACATGTCTCATGTGGCTGAAAATAATGTTATTAATAGATGAAATTTGACTGAAGGCAATCAGTTAGGATCTCTCGTGAAAATTAGTTATTGATAAAGTTGATGTCTCAAAAGGTTAATAAGTTTATATTTAATAGACACAAATAATGTGATTAATAAAATATAAATATCTTTTTAGTATAACTTTAAAGAAATAAATTATAAAAAAATCTTCAATAAGTTTTTGACCATATATATATATAATGAAATCAAAATACAAAACATATTTATTTTAGTTTTTAACGAACAATAATAATGAGTATAATGTAAAATTTGTAATTTATTGGACATAAAACTAAAGTGAAAAATATACAACTGAATAAACATGTTATAGAACATAAAATGTAAAATAAATAAGTTATAAAATATTACGTTACAATAACATGCATAAATATTTTTATTAGTACCATGTAAATATTACAAAGTCGTGGTCACGGATTTTTGTAAGAGATTATATATAAATGTTGGAAGACTTCTCAATTATTAAATTCTTTAGCACTAAAAATATTAAAATTGAAAATAAATATATTAATTATAATAATAATAAGGACTTTTCAATGAATTTTTAAACAATAAAATGCAAGTTATGCATCCCATTTGAAAAAAAACATAAAGCGATTGTTGAAAATAAAATATGTTAGTTAAAATAATGAAGACTTTTTAGTGACCATTAAAAAAATAACATTTAGATTACGATAAATATTCAAACAATAATTTATTTTATTTTAAACAAGAAAATATTTCTTTTAATTTATTTTCTTCATGTGATATTATTTGAAAACATAATTACTTTATTTTGATTTTAATTATTATCAAAATTAAAAAAAAAAGATCTTTTTAACTTTTTTGTAATATCTTTAATTTTTAATAAAAAAAATTCATAAATATAATAAATGAATGCATGATATCGAATACACAATTACAAAGACCATGCATTAAAATTTATTATCCTTCTCCAATGCTTAATAATGAACAAAACTGAGAAATAAAATATTTTATTATCATTATATTCAACAAAACTAGTTGAAACTTGAAAGCTAATTGGTAGCTCATAGTTAAATAGTAACTGTTGTGACAAAATTAACTGTTTAAGTAACTGAAAAATATAAAATAAAATAAAAACAATAAAATCATAATTGGTTTGAAAAGGGTAATCAAGAAATTTTATGAATACATTAAGAATAAAAAGAGAAGAAAATATAAAAAGTTAGAAACTAGAAGCTAACATTTAAAAAAAAAAAGACTACTTCAAGTAGCATTTCAAAAAATGCTAGAAGTTACTAAAAAAATTTATTTATCGAACAATCAAACAAGTTTTTTAGTTAGGGAAAAAAGTTAGAAACTAACTGAAATGTTTTGTCCTTCATAACAATAGGGTTATGTTTGATAAGACTTTTGAGAAATTTATAAGCTCTTTTGATTAGCTTGTAAGCTCTTTTGACCAAAAATAAGTTTGTTTGGTATACGAGTTTATTTTAGTAGCTTATTTTATATAAGCTACTTCAAAAATGTTTTGTCCATCATAACAATAGGGTTATGTTTGATAAGACTTTTGAGAAATTTATAAGCTCTTTTGATTAGCTTGTAAGCTCTTTTGACCAAAAATAAGTTTGTTTGTTATACGAGTTTATTTTAGTAGCTTATTTTATATAAGCTACTTCAAGTAGCTTATTTTCCATAAATTAATAAGCTACTTGAAGTAACTTGTGGAAGATAAGCTAACTCATAGGTTATGTTCAACAAAATTAGGTGAAAAGCTAGTTGAAAAAACTAATAGGTAGTTGAAAAACTAATTTATTAGATTATAAGTGTTCGGTAAAATGTATTGCTGAACATAACCATAAGCTGCTAGGTTTTTTTTTTCTTATCAATTTTATCCTTACTATTTTATTTGAAATTCCATTTTATCCTTTAATTCAATTTAAAAATTCTTATATTTTTTGTTCATTGTTTGGAAAAATCTTTGTATCTAATATTATTCTCTTACATGCACATGACACATGACGGTTAACTTGTCAATTATCATCATTATATTGTTCCTTTGAGATTAAAAATTCTTTGAATCATATCAACTTTAGAATTACTATCCTACTTTTTAATATGATAAACTATTAGAAATAAAATTTAAATATTATAAATATTAAATATGTCATTTAATATTTATCAATTAGTCTTATCAAACATTTTAAATTAAATCAACTAGCTTATAAGCTTTCAGCTCCTAACTTAGATGTTCACAAATCTAGGTAAAAAGTTAGGTGAAAGTTGAAAGGCTAGCTGGAAAATAGAAAGTTAGATGATAGCTGGAAGCCGAAAAACTAACATATTATATTACAAGTGTTTAGTAAAATTAGTTATTGAAGTGATTGAAAAATGTAAAATGACATAAAAATAATAAAATAATAATTTATTTAAAAATATAATAAGAAAATTTATATAACGTATTGAGGATAAACATAGAAGTAAATATAAAAAGTTAGAAACTAACGTTTTAGAAAATATTACTTCAAGTAACAATTAAAAATTATTAAAAAAAATTTGTTTACCAAATAATCGAACAAACTTTTCAACTACTAAAAAAACTAAAAATAACTCCGACATAACCATAACTTATAAGTTAGTTTGTCAACTAACTTATAAGCTACTATTACCAAATATAACCTAAGTTTGAATTAAAAAATCATTATCTATTAAATGGAATAGGAATTAATATAATTTATTAAATAAAAAAAAGGAAATGTATGAAGTTTTTTTTAAAATTTGGGTGATTTTTACTTTCCATTGAGAAAATTTTGTTTTATTCTATTTTAAATGGGAAAGTTCATACATTTCCTTTTTAATTACTTTCAACATTTATTTTACGAAAGAAAACAAAAGATAAAATAAAATACCAGTTAAAAGTTACTTAGTCTCATTAGAATATTTTTCTACAACATCATTAGATAAAGAGTGAAAATGAAAAATATCTCTGTTTCAATATACTGAAATATATAAACTAAAAAATGTAAACTAAAAGCGAACACAAGTTGGGATGATATTTTGAATTTGGAAGGTAACATCAAAAGCTTTTCAATTTCCATTGGGTTGGTTTATCTATCTGGCTCTCATAAACAAAAATATTTTATTTATAAATAGAGTGGTGGGGAAGAAAGGAGAAAAACATGAACGTTAAAGGGGTCCTCACTCCTCAATTTAGTCCACTGGCATTTCCTTTTCTCTTGCCTTTCCGATAACCACTTTCAAGTTTCAAGTGCAGCTTTTCTCCATTGCAACCCCCTCGACAAAACAAAACCATCAAAATCCTCAGGTTGTGAGTGAGAAACTGAGAATAATGGTTTCTGGATGGAGAAGGACGTTTCGCACATCTAATACCATTCCCCAAAACACACACGAACCTGAAATTTGTGATTATTACAACAACATCAATTCAAGTCCCAAAATCACTTCCAATTTCTCATTTTTCTCCACCCCATCATTGATTCCCACCCGAACCAATTCACCACTTTCCAAACACCAATGCAATTACAACAATAATGCAAGAACTCCCTCTCCCACCAAACGCTACAGCCCCACATCGTTTCATCAATCCACTCCTTCTTCCCCAAACTCTCCCTCAGCCTTCTCTCTTCTCAAATCCACCTTACGCTTATCCAAAGTAAATTAACCTAACCACACACTCTACCCTTTTAATTTCTCTTTTTGTTATTTATTCTCTTCTAACTTTTTTGTTTTTAATTTTTTTTGCAGAGCTCATGCAAAATCTGCACGCGGAGTGTGAAAACCGGCGAAGGAAAAGCCATTTTCACTGCGGAGTGTTCTCACGTCTTTCACTTCCCATGCATAGCAGCTCACGTGAAAAAACAACGACTGGTCACGTGCCCCGTGTGCAACGCTAACTGGAAACAACTGCTTCAAAACGCAGACGAAAACAAACCGCACGCAGAACTCAAAACGACGAAGTCGTTCAAGCCCCACAACTACAACGACGACGAGCCTCTCATGTCGCCCACTTCAGTCTCGCGTTTCAACCCCATTCCCGAATCCAACGAGAACGAAGAAGAAGAAGACGAAGAAGAACAAAACGATGAACAAATAAAGTTCAATCTCTCATCATCATTGGTCAAGACCAGAAACATCGAAGCATTCTTCTCACCGGAGGCTGCGATTGTGGCGTCCAATTGGAGCTCCGAGACGTACGTTACGGTGTTGAATGTGAAAGTTCAGCCGCGTAACGCGGCGGCGAATCGGCCGCCGGTGGATCTCGTCATGGTGATCGACGTCCGAGGTAGTGTCACCGGTGAAGAGCTTTGGATGCTGAAACGTTCGATGCAGGTTGTTATCTCGTCGCTCGGCTCCGCCGACCGTCTCTCCGTCGTCGCATTCTCAGGCGGATCGAAGCGGCTATTTCCGCTGCGGAGGATGACCCGCTGCGGCCAGACAGCGGCGCGGCGAGTCGTCGACGCGCTGGCCTCCGTTGAGCTCCGCCGAGAAGGAACTCCGGCGAGGAACGACGCGCTGAAGAAAGCCGCGAAGGTTCTGGAGGATCGGCGGCAGAAGAACACTGTCGCGAAAATCATTCTCCTCACAAACAGCCACGAGGATCATCGATTAACCACCACGCGCTTCACAGTTCATTCATTGATATTCTCTCACGATGACAACGAGTTCGCGAAGCGCGTGGGAAATTTGCTGAGCGTGGCGGCACAAGACTTCAAACTTGAGTTAAAACTAGCGTCACGTTCGGCTCAGGCGGAGATCACTGCCGTGTATTCTCTGGCCAAGGGTTTCACCGACGCTCTCTCGCCGGATTCCGTCGCGCTCGGTGATCTCTGCGCGGCGGAGGAGAGGGAACTGCTGGTGGAGTTCAAAGTGCCAGCTGGCACAGCTTCGCGTGGGTCCCACCATCGTTTTATATCTGTACGATGCTCCCACCGTGACCCCTTTACTCAAGAGCTTGTTAATTCCAAGGAGCGTGAGTTAATTGTTCCAGGACCCCACACTGTTCGATCGTGTGATCTCAGGATCGAACAGTTGAGGCGACGCCACGTCAGTGCACGCGCCGTAGCCGAGTCGAGAAAGTGTGTGGCTCGCAACGATGTGTCTGGCGCGCTTCAGTTGCTATCATCGGCTCGAGCCTCTGTGAGCCGCGAACAGGGTGATGAGTGCTTGCGCTGGCTCGAAGCCAAACAAGCCGAGCTGAGGAACCAAAAGTTGAGAAGTAGTAATAATAATTGCTTGGAGGAAAAGGGGGAGCCGCTTACGCCGATGTCGGCTTGGAGAGTAGCTGAGAGACTGGCTAAAGTGGCTATTATGAGAAAGTCTATGAACAGAGTCAGCGATTTACATGGCTTCGAGGATGCCAGATTTTAAATGTTTTAAGAATTAAGAAAGGATACTGGATGGGTGAATTCACGAAACATTTGGGAGCTTGTATTTTGTTGATGACTGAATTATATAAGCATAGCTATAGTTACCGCACTTTAGTTAGCTTGGCATGAAAATATTAAGAAGTTATGGCTCTAATCATGAAACCTGTGCACAAAACTCATCACTATACCTCATTTCTTGGAAAGATTAAGCAATATCTGCAGGATTGGGAAGTCTGGATATCTCATACTTAAGGAAATGAAATGCAGTTGCAGATTGGTTGGCTAACAATAGAGGCAAATTTAGTGTAGGGGTTTGTTTTAAAAACAATTTACTAAATAAGGTCTCTTTTTGTAACGCGCTGGCAATGACGGGAGCGTGGATGTCGCTATTGGCAGCAACGGGACAAAGAGAGAGGAAAGAGACGCCATTGGTGCCGGCGGGACAGGGAGAGAGGAGAGAGACCCGTCATTGGCACTGGCGAGACATGCCAACGTGGACAATCCTGTCATTGGATCTGCGGCACACATGATTGGTGTGTGATAAAATTACCCGCATTGATAGAAGAATTGGAAGCGCTAATTAGAGAGAGGGACCCGTGGGAATTGGAAGCGCGTATTAATTTGACACTAATGAATAATGATACTTATATTTTTATTGAATAATATCTAAAAAAAACACTTAAAATAAATTTAAATACTTTTCTCACACCATTATTTTTTGTCATATACACTTTTTTATATTTTTTATTTGTCATATTCTTTATCATATTTTATCATTTTTATAAAATAAGATTAATCTATTTTCAGTGGTGCTTCCATATTAAAGGTAAGAAAAGAGTTTTCTTAATAAATTATATCTTTACATTTATACACGTAATAATTTAAGTGTTTGAAAAACAGAGAAAAAATTGTGAGATAATTTTTTGTACAATTCTTTTATACATTTTAATTTTACAATTAAGAAAGAAATAAGAAAAAAAAAGATTAACCACATGTTTAACTTACTTTAATATAAATATAATGATAGTTTATCTTGAAATTCTCTCTTCTTTTTTTTGGGGTGAAAATGGTAGAATGAGAAAACATAAATATTACCGATAGAACGTCAATCACATGTTAAAACTGACAATAGAGGTCTACTTAGGAGATTATTGTTGAGGTTTGTATTACAAGCAATTTCACCATACTGCAGCTACTCAATTAGTACTTAAACGTCAAATAATCTTCCTCAAGAAGGTTATCCATTAAGGAAAAAAAAGTGACATTAGAGGAATTTAAATTTGCACCCATAAAATCAATAAAATGAAGTTATTGAACTAGTTTGTTTAAGTTTATTTTTTAAAATAAAATAAGTAGTTTTATAATTTTCTGATTGTTTGCAAACCTGTTTTTACTTAAAATAAATATTTTTTTTTCTTTTTCAAGTAACAAAATTTATCTACTTGTTTAAAAAAAATATTTATATAATTTTTTTTTTAAGTTTAAACTTCTCAAAGAATCTTCCTCAAGAAGGTTATCCATTAAGGAAAAAAAAGTGACATTAGAGGAATTTAAATTTGCACCCATAAAATCAATAAAATTAAGTTATTGAACTAGTTTGTTTAAGTTTATTTTTTAAAATAAAATAAGTAGTTTTATAATTTTCTGATTGTTTGCAAACTTGTTTTTACTTAAAATAAATATTTTTTTTTGTCTTTTTCAAGTAACAAAATTTATCTACTTGTTTAAAAAAATATTTATATAATTTTTTTTTTGAAGTTTAAACATCTCATCCGATATTGTACTAAAATAAGTTAAGTAAATTAAATCCACATTATTAATGTAATTGATGTTTTTCTTCAAAACAGTGTTGTAAAAATATGTATTGGAAAACAAAAAATTAAGTTGTTGGTGTCCAAACTTAGACAGGTGTTTAGATCTGGTTTAATACTGTTATTTAATTCAAAAGATGTAACCGAGTGACCGAGTTTGGCGTCATAATCTCTCTCATCCGAAAATGTCACTCACCTTGCAAACTCCGCCTTCTACAACTCTCTCTTGTGCATCTTCCATTCACAGCACAATAACAAGATCCACCACATTCTCCTTCTCGCATCGTCCTCCAACAACTCTTCTAAGGTGTGCCGCAGGACCCAATGGCGGGACTGCGCACGTTGGCATCCCTGTTCCGCTGCTGTCAATGGCGGCATCCACGCTCCCGCCATTGCCAGCGACGTTACAAGCTTCACACCAGTAACAATGGCGGCACCCACATAAATAAAAGACCCTCTGCAATTTGTTTTAAAACAGACCTTATCTAGTAAATTGTTTTTAAAACAAGCACCCTACAGTAAATTTGCCAACAATAGACATTGTTTCAGTTAGGGTTTTCAATTTTCATTATTGTAGACTTTTAGTGAGCCTCCTAAAGAATGTAAACGCGTGGCCACCCTCTTGATAAAAAAAGAAGAAGAAAGTAAATAATAAATAATTTTTTTTATTAAAATAATACGGTAGTTGGTAGAAGGTATTTATAACATTAAATAGTACTCTCTTCATTTGTAAACAATATTTATTTATATACACATATTAAGAAGTCAAAAGGATATATATTAATTAATAAGGGTTCATGAGTTGCTATAAATTTTTAATATTACTTTTAGTTTTTATGGATAAAAAAATGCACAAATTAAAAAACATTTAATTTTTATAAAAATATTCTTGCTTATTGTTTTATATGTTGGGAAATGATATTTTTTTTAAATTATGTATCGCAAATGAAACTAGTTTATAACTTAATGAGTAATATCTCATCTGATGGTAAAGTAGGTAAATATATAATTTCTGACAAAAGACAAAAAAAACTTTTTATATTATTTTATATTATTTGATTTATAACTTTAATTTTTTATGATTATTGACAATCCACTTTTTGATCTTTTTATGCCACCTTTAATGGAATAAAATTTCTTTTCAATATAAATGTGCCACTAATAATATATAATCCATTATAAATATATTGTGAAATTCAAAATTATTAATTAATCATCATAATCACAACACTACATAAAATTGAATATTATTAAAAAAATGCATAATTATATATCGAAATTGTGAAGCAACCAAAATTCTAAAACAAAAAAAATATGCTAAAACTACATATTAAGAATGGAGGGAGTTTTTTTTTTTTTATTGTGTGTGGATGAAAATATTTTTGCAGAACAAAGAAAATATATGGGAAATGAAAAGGCGGACATGACCACTTGACCCTTAATACGGACAAGCGGTACTTGACGGTTATGCCTTTCCTGCATAGAAAAGGAACGGATTGTGATAGCCAAATGAGATTTGGTTGGGTGTGACAGAATTTTTGGGCATGCATGTTAATAGCATATAAACCGATTTTACTGGCGTTTAATTTTTATCAATGGATAATTAATTTTTATCAAAATCCTAATAGTAGTTTATTTTCAGTGAAGTCTTTTTTTAAACATTTTTTTTATTTACAAAATTCAAACTTAAATTTTTTTTTTTTTCAATTCTAGTGAGACCAACTATTTATTGATAAAAAGAATTTGAAATAACAAATGAATCTATTGGGGTTGTAGCTTTGCTCCTTTTGTTTTCAAATATACCTTATACTTAACTGAAGCTGGCATTATTGGGTCCAATCAAGGAAAATGTTAAAACCTCATGACAGGCACCAATGGGTTTTGTATGTTTGCATTAGCTGTTAATTTTCTGGTAGTGTCCGGCAAGCTAGATGGTGGGTCTCATTTCAGGTTTAGGACAAAGGACGATGTCATGTACTTCGAATTTTTTTTTGGCATTACATAAAATTAATCTTTCAACTTTGAAATTCTTTTAAGACCGTGAGAGGATTAGAAAATATAAGATTGATTCAGTGACATAAAAGAAAAAGATATATAGATCTTGAGTTTAAATTTTTTAAATAAAATTTAATAAAACTAATAGTTAATATATATCAATAAAAATCTGATAAAATTAATAATTAATATTTAGATCACTTTGCTTTTCAATTCCAATGTAACTAAGCTATATTTTTGTTGACACCTCATCTTGAATTACACCCAGTTGAAGATCTTATCTTCTATGTGTATTTTGCTAGGTGCTACTCATGTGTGGCGCACTAGGTAAGTGGGGTTTGTTCTTCCGTGGTGCCAAACAATCACTTCAAAAATGCGAAGTGATGGCAAGCAACTAAAATTATGATGAGAGAGAGAGACTATCACACCAATGAGATACAAGGACTCGTTTTCTATCGTCCTTACAAATTAAAAGTACAAGGGCAATATATGGGGATAAGGTAAGGTGCGTGCATGTTCTCTTTCTTCCTTCTTTTCATAATGCACATTTTTTCATGATAAAGTTTTTCTTTTCAAAAGTGAGCGTACTTGTATGATGAGATTCATGTAATTGTACCCTAAATTTTTATTGGTTTAGAATTGCTTATCTGGTTATCGAGTTTCATAGTGTCACGTGTCGGCTCTTTTTTGAAGAAAAAAAGGGTATGTGTAATACAAACAAATGTTGAGACAGTGTGTCAAATCATCAATGCCAATTTGGCATTCACTTTGCTTTCTGTCAGCAACGGAATTATGTCGATTTGCAAATTTTGGGATCCAGACCAGCTAACTTACGAGCCAGATCCAACACAATGTAATGCTAGGATAGATTAGTTCAGCGAAAGATTACAAATATAAATTTAGCGTCTATGTGATAAATTAATTCTGTTATAAATGTGTGAGATAATTTTATTATTAAATTATAATATTAAAAATTAATTTGATGATAAATTATATTTTTTGAAAATTAATTTAATATTAATTTGTAAAATTTAAATCAATTTGTTATTAAGTTATTAGTATAACTAACATATCATACTTTTTTATATTTAGAGACTGAATTTAAATTTTTGATCTTGTAAGAATAAAGTTGATTATTCATAAAAAATCCTAAAAATAACCGCTTTTAGCTAGGAATATGAAAGAAATTGAAAAGTCATTGATTTGTCATTATTAATGATAATAACAATCTTGAATTTTACTAATAGTCACCTTACAATTTATATTTAATTTTATTAGAGAAAAAAATTATGCATTCACAATTTAAAACGAATTTATACTGTTATCTAATTGTAGACTATCATCATGTTTGAAAATCTATTGACAACAAATGAATGTGCGTAAATCTAAAGTTAGGAATTCATGTTTTTGTGTCATATGGAGAATTTTAACATGATTTTTCTTTAAACGTGTATCTTCGACTCAGATCCAAACATGATCATGATAGTGCATGTATGAAAAATTTGTTGATATTTATAATTATTATTTTAAAAGTTATAGTTGTTTTGTTATTAAATTACAGTATAAAATTATCTTATATTATTTTAATCTAAATTCTCACGTTCATAAATAAGAGAGCTCAACCCCGTGTGATTTGGCAAGACTTGAATAAAAGGTGCCTTAATGCACTCCATAATTGGTCCCTCTCAAATTCTTAATATGAAAAATAATCATTATATTCCAACATATATTACTTTTAACGCTTTATCTTGAAGTATGATCAAGGTAGAAAAATTGCATCTCAACATGCTTGTCTCTCTCAACCCAAAAAATCTTATTGTGTAGTTGATAAACTATAATGTGAGTGATCTTAATGTCAAGGACCAGCTCAACATCCCCATCATTGCTTCCGTTCCGTAGTATTCACACGCTACTATATTATTTAGTCCTTAATTAATATCTTAAATAAGAATTTGACAAGGGTAGCTGAGTAAGACCATTACTTGTTAGGTCAATGATGGGGTGAGACCCTTCTCATGCCGCGCAAGAGTTGGACGTTATGACTTCAGTCACATTGGTAAAAAGATGGGAAAAGAAAAGAAAAGAAAAAGTGTTTTTGCAAGATATGAAGCCTAAATAAGTACATGTGAAAGGGAAAAAAAGAGAATGACTATGAATATTAAGCCTATAAATCTTTTAATCTTTTCCCGGGTCTCGTTTCCTTACTTTTGGGGCTACACTAATGAGGAATTCCTTAATTTGCTCAACTTATGTGGCGTTCATAAAGTCTCCTTTACTTGCTACTACTTTTCAATTGTGCATCTCCAAGGAGGAATTATAATATTAATATGTAAATCCCGATAAGGTCACAAAGTTTTGGGTTGACGCAACTTCCAGTGAGGAAAAATAAATCAGAGTAGATGCCACAAGGATTACTTTGATAAGCCTGAGATTGGTTCAGCGAGGAACCCAGAGAGAAGTTCTCACAAAATTTTATCAAATGCCAAAAATACTTTTATTGAAAATGAAATCCATATATATAGTGTATATGAAAAAATAGAAATAGACATGAGCCTTCAAAACAGTTTGGGCCAAAATTACTACGAAAAAAATTACAAATAAAAAAGAACATATTTGACATGTGCCTTCAAATTACTTTGGGCCTTCAGCAACAATTAATATTCTTAGTAGTGCCTCTGCTTCTGGGCCTTCATCCTTCTCCACTTGGGTCTTGTTAAGTATGTCTGCTACCATTTGTTGGAGGGTATCCAATGACTGTTTGGTCCTACTCCTGGTCATAGGTCCCTGTATTTGGGCAGTTTTAGGATTCTCATCATTGCCTCCTTCTTGGAAAGCATTTTCCCTCAAATGTTTAGAATCATCATCTGTAACAAATGGAGTCAAGTCAACAACATTAAATGAAGAACTTACTCCATACTCACTTGGAATATCAATCTTGTAAGCATTGTCATTGATCCTCTCTAGTACTTGGAAAGGTCTGTCTCCTCTAGGTTGAAGTTTGGACTTCCTTTGTTTAGGGAACCTCCCATTCCTCATGTGTACCCAAACCCAATCACCTGGTTCGAGTAACATTTTCTTCCTGTTCTTGTTGACTTGCTAGGCATAGCTTTCATTCTTCTTTGCAATTTGAGCCTTCACTTGCTCATGCAATCTTTTCACATACTCAACTTTTGTCTATGCATCCTTATGCTTAAAATTAGAAATGTTAGGCAATGGTAACAAATCAAGAGGAGTCAAGGGGTTAAAACAATACACTACTTCAAGTGGAGAGTGTTGTGTAGTGCTATGTGCAGCCCTATTGTATGCAAATTCAACATGAGGTAGACATTCTTCCCAACTCTTTATATTCTTTTTAATCATAGCTCTAAGAAGAAAAGACAAAGCTTTGTTTACTACCTCAGTTTGGCCATTGGTTTGAGGATGATATGTGGTGGAAAAAAGAAGCTTTAATCCAACCCTGCCCCATAGTGTTCTCCAAAAGTGACTAAGGAACTTGGTGTCTCAGTCTGAAATGATGCTTCTTGGTAGTCCGTGGAGACACACCACTTTCTTGAAAAATAAATCAGCAACATCAGTCTCTTTTGGAATTGCTTTTGTAAGTTGGCCTGTTAGGTAATGAAGCTCCTGGAACAATTTGATGTTCTATGCCTCCTGAAGGTGGTAGTCCATGAGGAATCTCCTTGGGAAAGACATCTTTAAATTCCTGCAATAAGGGTTCAACACTAGAAGAAGCAGAAAGAGTTAACTCATTAGAATTACTAGCAGAAACTCTACTGTCTTTGCAGTACAGTAGATAGAGTGGCTCACAAGCAAGTAACACTTTCCTTACTTCACTTGCCGTTACTATACAATTAAATTTTCTCTCATGTGTATCACTCTTTCCCTCACATGTATCACTCTTCTTTTTCCTATTCCTCTTTGGTGTTTCACTCTTTTCTTTATCTTGTTCTCTATTTTCTCTCATTCTGATTTGGTCATCACACACTTCTCTAGGGGATAGAGGTTAAGAATAATTTTTTGGTCATGGTGCTGGAAAGAAATCTTGTTGGTGAAGCCATCATGCACTGATTTGGTGTCATACTCTCATGGTCTTCCCAACAGTATATGAGTTGCCTCCATTGGAACCACATCGCACAACACCTTATCATTGTACCTTCCAATGGTGAAACACACCTCAACCTGCTGAATCACTTTTACCTCTTCATCTTCACTAAGCCACTGAAGTCTGTATGGCCTAGGATGGGGCTTAGTATCCAAATTCAGTTTGGACACTAACCTGGAACTTGCAACATTGGTACAACTTCCTCCATCAACAATTAAAGAGCAAAGCTTACCATTAATTGTGCATCTGGTATGGAAAATATTTTCTCTTTGGGTGTCGTTCAGTGGCTGCATCTGACTTCCCAAGAGCCTTCGCACCATTAGCATATCTCCCTGCATAGCTTCCTCCTCAAGCTCTTTTTCCACTTCTTCTTCACTGATTTCAGATTCTCTGGTGATTTCTCCATCTGCCTTCATGGTCATGGTCCTCCTAGTTGGACAGTCAGAAGAAATATGTCCTCTGCATAAGCATTTGAAGCATTTTATGTTTCTGGTATAGGTGTTGGATGATGAGGCAAAATTATGCTTGATTTCAGCACTGGACACTGCTGACTTTCCATGTGAACTGGATGAGTTGCCTCCCTCCTTTTTGGATCTGTTGGTCCAGTTCTGGTTGAAATTGTTGGATGAGTTCCTTCTCGCTGCAATTTTCCTCTTCAGCTGCTGTTAAACCCGGACTGCCTTATGCAGCAAGTCATCCAATTCCACATACTCATGTAATTCAACAACATCTCTAATGTCAGGATTTAGGCCACTCAGAAAATGAGTAATTGTGTCCTCAGTTTCCTCTTCCATGTTGGCCCTCACTATTGCCATCTCCATCTCCTTGTAGTACTCCTCCACAGTCAAACTTCCCTAGGACAGCCTCTGGAGTTCCTTTCGCATGGTTCTGTTGTAGCAAGTTGGAACATATCTCTTTCGCATAACCCTTTTCATCTCAATCCATGTATCTATCTCTTGCCCTTCCTCTCTCATCATCTCTCTTTGATTTTTATTCCACAAAACAAGGGCATAGTTTGAGAATTCAACTGTAGCTAACTTCACCTTCTGTTCTTCAGTATAATCATTGTAGGAAAGTACATGCTCAATCTTCATCTCCCAATCAAGGTAGGCGTCTGGGTCACTCCTGCCTTTGAAAGGGGGTACATTGAGTTTTACTCCCTAAATTCTGTTCTATCTTCCATTCCGTTTTGCCTGGGTCCAACATTGCCCACTTTGTTCCCACCATAATGTCTTCTAGTATTCTGATTCAGTTGGTTCTTCAGACCTTCTATTCATACATAGAGCTCTTCATTGTTACGGTTTAGCAATCGTTGCATCTGTGTAGTCATTACGTCCAATAACAAACGTTGAGATCTGTCAAGTTGATGATATTCTCCACCACCATCACCAGCTCCTGCCATAATCAACAGAGAAGAAAATCTGCAGTAATTTTAAACAAAGGTTTCAGGACCTCACCACACTCTACTGACGTATTTCTCTCTTTGAGGATAGTACACTTGTGTTTGATGCTCTCAATATAGGGTTTTGTGTGATGTTTTAACTCTTGCCTTTTACCACTCACTCCCTCTTAAGTTCTTGGATGAATCAAATTAGATGCACAAGGTAATATAACAGGAAAGACAGTTTAATTATCACAGTCTCAGTAATAGATTTGGATAACAGATTTGGATAACAGATTTGATAACAGATTTGATATCAGATTTGATAACAAATTTAATAATAGATTTAATAATAGATTTGATAACAGATTTGGATAACAAATAGAAGAAACAAAGAAGCTACTTAATCACAGAGAAGAAGAGAACATAATTAACGAAGATGACATGTAAACTTCAAATGGTCATAATTTATGCTACGGTTGTCCGTTTGAGGCCCACTGTATGTCAAAACGTTTAAAATTCAGAGGAGAATGCCTGGGCAAATACCTAAAGGTCTACGATTTTTGCCAAAAAAAAGCCTCTAACTGCCTTAAATCCGTGTTCAAAGATCAAACACCCACTTTTTTCTTCTTCTTATTTAAACTTTCTGCAACCTTTTTTTTATAATGCTTTCTTTCCAAATTTGTCTAGGATAATTTAGGTAATTCATTCAATAGGCAAATAGATTCAAGAGCCTACTAAACCCGAAACCCCTAAATTCTTCTAGTAAGCCAAATTGTCCCCAACTAGAATTTGAAACAGAATTCAAACAGATTTTTTTTTACATAGAATCTGAAAGTAACAAGAACAAGAACGTAACAACAACAAAAAAGAACACAAACAAGAATGCAAATAACAAAACAAGAACAAAACACAAACCTGAGACAAATTACAAAGAAAAAGAATTAGATAGGATAGAACCTGTATCAAAAGCTGAAGCTCTGATACCAGATGATGTGATCCTTACTAGTAGCAGATCGCTTGATACAGGTCATTGAGTTTTGGGTTGACGCCACTTTTAGTGAGGGAAGATAAGTCAGGGTAGACGCCACAAGGATTACCTTGATAAGTCCGAGATTGGTTCAGTGATGAGCCTAGAGAGAAATTCTTACAAAATTTTATCAAATGCCAAAAGTGCTTCTATTGAAAATGAAATCGATACATATAGTGTATCTGAAAAAATAGAAATAGACACGGGCCTTCAAAATAGTCTGGGCCAAAATTACTATGAAAAAAATTATAAATAAAAAAAGAACATATTTGGCATGGGCCTTTAAATTAGTTTGGGCCTTCAACAACAATTAATATTCTTAGTAGTGCCTCTGCTTCTGGGCCTTCATCCTTCTCCACTTAGGCCTTGGTAAGTATGCCTGCTACCATTTGTTGGAGGGTATCCACTGACTGTTTAGTCCTACTCCTAGTCATAAGTCCCTATATTTTGGCAGTTTTAGGATTCTCATCAATATCCCAGGCAAGTCCTTCAAGATATAATAGGAACTTCTTAATCAAGTTGAGACTACAAAATTGACAAGAGTGAAAATTTGAGCGCATGAACAGAGAAAGAAATTCAAGAAGAGGAAGAAGAAAAGATTTTGATGTGTTTGAAACAATGACTCAAGGGCGATATTTATAGGATGAGAGAGGAGCACAAAAAAGGAAGAAAGAACCAGAGAATTAAACCGACAATTAAAATTATTAGTAAAAATGGTAACATAATTTGAAATAAATGCGTAAATGATTTAGTAAGGATAACGAGGATTAAAAATGGTCAAAATAAACTAAATGATGAAGACCAAAAATCCCATGATTTCTGTAATTGATCCAAATCAATATCTGTCACATTAAAACCAAGATATTTTAGATAAGCTCAAAAAGTTTCTTTGAAAAAATTTAATTAAATAAAATGTAAAAATTTTGCAAGGCCTATTATTGCACGCGTAGGGGGAGGCAAATCGGTGGATTTGCACTACAACAAGCCACATGGTCCAAGCTCATGCACACCAGACATCTATCTCTTGCTAGCCACTTTGAACGCCTAAAATCATAAGATGGCATATAAACAAGTGAGTTAAGGTTATCCTAGGCAATGTGAGACTTTGCCTTTTGTAATACTCAAAACTACAACAATCCCCCATATATTACAAAAGGCTAAATAAAACATTTTAAGAATAGAAGAAAAGAGTTAATGGGTTCTCATGGGATATAATGCATCGAACCTGGTGTAGTAAGCTATTGAACCGGACCTAGACTGATAAGACATGACACATAGTGTAGTAAGTGTAACAAGTTATTGTGTAACGATCGGCCTCGTCGTTACGATATCACTACTCTAAAATGTGACATTTTCAATTTTAAGTGAAAGCACACACACACACACACACACACACACACACACACACACACACACACACACACACACACACACACACACACATATATATATATTAAACTACTATACATCATTCATTTGTTAGAACATAATTCAGTTTTTACATGTATCTAGATCTGGGCTTTACATGCCCAATCAAAAGAATCAAGGAACCAACTAAGGAAGAGTTGATCACAAAACATAACTCTATCCCAATATAAACTCCATCGTTATCATGTCGACTTGGTGGCTCCAACAAAGGACTTCCCTCCAAGGACACCTACTACTGCTCATCTGCTCCCACGAATAAAGGTTTATGATCATCATAGGTACCAACTACACAGTATAAAATTGCAAGGGTGAGTTTATCATAAAAGATCAATAAGCACCAGATGATAATGATTAGCAAGAAAATAAAAATAACAACCATGATCATTCTCAATAATCCATCAGTTCAACATACACTAATAAACTAGTCATCAACTTTTCCACAATTCAAATCAATTATGCTTAGAATGATGCATGCACCTGACTCAACTATGAAATACAATGTGGTTCCATTTGTCAGGAAATAGCCTAAGCATATCCACATGACACTCTTACTTAAGAAAACTAGGCAGCAAGTGTCGAGGTCACCCTGTAGAGCATAAACAACTTCCCCCCCATGGTGATCAGCTTGAGTCTCAATGAAGTTCCAAACCGAGTGACATATCCCCAAGTACCAGTATTTTTCCTCATGAAAAACTACAACTACTTTACTAACAAAGTTTATACTATTTCCATGCAATTATGAAGTATGAAACATAGGCACACCAATGCACTGATCGTGGATAGTTAAAAATTCTAAGTAATCCCCTTCCCTCTCTAGGGATGCTTAAAATTCTTAAACCAATCCTCTTTCCTTTCTAGGGATATCCAATATGGTCACTGCATCCCCCATGTGCACACAGAACATACATCCATCACAATGATATCATCAACATCAACATCATTTCATCTCAATGTCATCATCAACATCATCTTATACAACAACAATCCATAATATCACGAGACTGATATTTTAGGGAAAATTCTAAATTAAAGAGAAGAACCATGGTAAACAAAACAAACTCTTATGCCCATTTAAAATTTAATAAATAAGTAATAGAAGAACATATATAAAATTTTGGACAAAGCCTTCTTTGTAATTAAGACTTTTTTTTAAAAATTCCAATCATTACAACAACAACATCATTCACAATTTCATTCATCAATAACAAATATATCACATCCCATTAGTTAAAAACACAATTTTTCTTGAAAACCAACATGCATAGGGATAGACATACATCCCCATAATTGGGTTCCCTAACCCCAATTATGATATCAAAAGCTGTAAACAAGCAATAAAATCCCCTCACCTATCTATATCTCTCCATTAGTTCCTTGCGGCGTTGTTCTGAGATCTCTTAGGTTCACGTTCGTTTGTCCAAACGTAGAGCTCTATGTACCAAATCGAAGACAATTTAATATAGATTTCAAAGACAAGGTTAATATCAACTTGTGGGCTCAAATACCCATTCTATTTGAAAAGGGGCTAAATAAGTGTTTTGAGATCCACATCAAAGAGACATCATTTTGAAATTCCGATCATGCCATTTTGACCGAGGTTCAACAAAGGTTACAAAAATGAAGTCTATTTTATAAAAAGGAAACTTTTATAATGTCTCATTTTCAAGGATTTTTCAAAGGAAGTGTAAAAATATCCTATTCAAAATGAGGTATTTGAAACTTTTTGTGAAGAAAATGATATTAATCACAATTTTTCAGCTCTAAGAACTCCTTAACAAGATAGAGTTGTTGAGAGGAAAAATAGATTTCTTCAGGAATTAGCAAGAACAATGCTAAATGAAAATCATCTACCTAAATATTTTTGGGTGGATGCGGTAAGTATAGCTTGCTATGTTCTCAATAAAGTGATTATAAGATCACTTTTGAAATTGACACACTGAGATCTACAAAGGTAGAAAGGCAAATATATCACATCTCAAGGCCATTGGTTGTAAGTGCTTTGTGTTAAACAATGGCAAAGATTCACTTGGCAAGTTTGATGCAAAAGCATATGAAGGTTTATTTCTAGGATACTCATCTACTAGCAAGGCATATAGATTTTTCAATAAGAACTCATTAAAGATTGAAGAATTTGTCCACGTTGTGTTTGATAAGTCTAATCCCCAAAAGGAGGGAAAGGTATCTGTTTTTGATGATGATGTAGGGAGTCCAAGAGAAGTTTTTCCAAGGAGTGAAGAGGTGGTGATAAATAAACCTCAAGAAGGACCCTCATCACAACACAATTATCTTCCCAAGGAATGGAGAGCACCAAAGGATTTCTTTATAGACAACATCATCGAAGACATAGAAAAGGGAGTAACTACTAGACACTCTTTGAACTTATTTTGTGAGCATACTACATTTGTGTCACAAGTAGAACCCTTGTCTATAGAGGAGACCCTCAAAGATGAGTTTTGGATAATTTCCATGCATGAGGCGTTGAACCAATTTAAAAGAAACCATGTATGAGAATTGGTACCTTATTCCAAAAATATGAACATCATTGGCACTAAAGGGGTGCTTAAAAATAAATTTGATGAACATGGTTTGATCACTAGGAATAAGGCAAGGCTATTAGCCAAGGGCTATAACCAACAAGAAGGTATAGACTTTGGTCAAACCTATGCACCGGTAGCCAGACTAGAGGTTGTAAGATAGCTACTTGCTTATGCTTGTTTTATGGATTTCAAGTTATACCAAATGGATGTCAAAAGTGTTTTCCTAAATGGATACATTGAAGATAAAGTTTATGTTTCCCAACCTCCCGATTTTGAGGACCATAAAAATACAAATCATGCATACAAGCTTAAGAAAGCTCGTTATGGACTTAAACAAGCACCAAAACAATGATATAAGATACTTAGCAACTTTATTCTTGAACATAAGTTTAGGAGAGGAAAACTTGATAAAAAACATTCCATTAAAAAGTCCTCTCATAACATTTTACTTGTGCAAGTTTATATGGATGCCATCATTTTTGGTTCCACTAACAATTCTCTTTGTGAAGATTTTGTGCACGAGATGCATGAGGAGTTTGAAATGTCAATAATGAGGGTGTTAAATTACTTTCTTGGTGTCCAAGTGAAGCATATGGACCATGGAACATTTCTCCATCAAACAAAATATTGCAAGGAACTTCTCAAGAAGTTTGAGATGGACAAAAGCAAGGAGGCTACATCTCCTATGGCTACTAATTGCTACCTTAGTGCGGATGAAAAGGGAAAGTCAATTAATCAAACAAAGTATAAAGGTATCATTGGTTCCTTACATTACTTGACTGCAAGTAGACTGG
Organism: Glycine soja; assembly: GCF_004193775.1. NCBI lineage: Eukaryota > Viridiplantae > Streptophyta > Magnoliopsida > Fabales > Fabaceae > Glycine > Glycine soja. Next base: position 32,230,915 of record NC_041002.1, on the reverse strand, counting down.
ACATCATGTTTGGTGTTTGCATGTGTGCACACTATCAATCTAGTCCTAAGGAGTCTCACTTCTCTATTGTAAAAAGGATTATGAAATACCAAAAAGGCACTTTAGATGTTGGTCTATGGTACCCTAAAGGTGTTGAGATCTCTCTCGTAGGATACTCAAATTTAGACTTTGTTGGACGTAAGCTAGATACAAAAAGCACTAGTGGCACTTACCATTTGTTAGGTGATGACCTAGTATATGGAATAGTAAGAAGCAAGCATGTGTTGCCTTATCCATGGCTGAGGCTGAGGCTGAATATATTATTGTTGGGAGTTGTTGTGCACAAATCTTGTGGCTTAAACAATAACTTTCTAACGTTGGATTGCATTTATAATACATTCCTTTAAGATGTAATAACACTAGTGCCATTAGTCTCACTAAGAATCCTATCATGCATTCTAGGACAAAGCATATAGAGGGTAGGCATCATTTCATTAGGGATCATATTCACAAAGATGATTGTGACATTAAGTTTTTTGATACAAACTCACAACTAGTTGACATCTTTACCAAACATTTAGAAGAGTTAGGTTCTACCATCTTCATAATGAGCTTTGCATTTGAATTGAGTCTAATATCACTTGAGCCAATGTGAGAGCCTACATTCATTTCATGCACATATTCATTTGTACACATATGTTTGCTTTGTGCATTTATGTTTGTTTGTTTGTTATATATGCATTATTCTAGTTGTTTTGTGATTTATGATACGTAATGACTCTTGTTTTGAAATAAATAATATTTTTTCCTTTTCTATACCTTATGTGTTGTGCTTACATTTGTGACTTTATTTTGATACACACTTTTTGGCTTTGTGATGCCAAAAAAGGGAGAAAGATATGATTGATTTATGTATGTACCTAGATGCATATGATTTGAGAAGATGCTACTAATATGTTTGCTAAGCATGATGTAGAACATGTACAAGGACAAGGAAAACATGAATACACATAATTTTATTTGACATGATCAAAACCAAAATGGGGGAGATTGTTGAATCAAATATTGAAGACTTGAAGATTAGTCTTAGCTTTTTGTTTTAATCATTTTACAATGCCAAACAAGTTTTAAAAGATGTGGCATTTGTATTGGATGTTTTTAGATTAGGCATGATGGGTGATTTAGTCTTAGTTTTCTTATATTCATGCTTAGTAGAAATCAAACATGGTAGATTAATGAATTGATCTCAAAGTTTCTTAGAAGCAATGAGTTCAACACAGTGTAATTGGTTACAAAGTTTAGTAATCAATTATAAAGTGTTAGAACAAGTAACAAAAATCTCTTCTACTTGAAATTTGACAAGAATTATCAAATTAATCGATTACTAGTTTTAGTAATCAATTACATAAGCCAATTTCAATAGAAGGAAGACTTTGGCTTGAGATAATCGATTACCACATTTAGTAATCGATTAGATTGCGTTTAAAAACTTTAGGAGCTCTGTGCGTGCCAAAATAATTGATTACCACATTTGATAATCAATTATTCCAGAACCACAGATGCTTGAGAAGCTCTTTGTGAAATAAGATAATTGATTACCATATTCTATAATCAATTACCACGTTTTTGGAAATGTAGAACAAAGAGGAATTTGAACGAATCAATCGATTATCATATTTGATAATCGACTAAATCAGTTTTAGCTATTAAAATTATAAATACTCACTTTTTCTTTCTCATTAGTGACTCTTGATACGATCTTATCTTTTATAAAACACATTCTGAGAGTCATCTAAGGGAATTACTCTGCATTTCTTCAAGAGATTCAAGTTGATGAAGATTTATTTACTCTTCATCATGAGTTGATAATCAAAGGAATAGATTGAAGATTTTGTGATCTTCATATCAAGGTGTATTCAATCCAATTCTGATTTCTTTTTACATTCTTAATCTTGGTTAGGATTACTAAGGGTTTTCTGAGTTGATTGAATTTCAACTCTTGGAATTCTTGTTGTAGGGTTCAACAATGTTTTGGTTTTTCTCTTGTAGGGCTCAAGGGAAAAGTAGCATTTTAGGGAATTGCATGTGCATTGTATATGTATAAAAATCATCTCTAAAGGATCTTTGTCCATTGTCTTTTACTCCTTCTCAAGTCCTCATACATAGGTTCACTATTGTTTTTAACAGGTTGCTCAAGACTAGTATTGGCGCTAGAACTAGCACTAGACCTTAAATGAAATATATCCTAAAAGAAATTAGCATTCTTAGTTTCTATGATGGTAATGCAATCAAGCACATTATTCTTGAGGAAAATAAACCTATAGGCTTATGTTTTTCATAACCAAGAAACATACAATTAGAAGTCTTAGTTCCTATTTTCCTTTTCTTAGGATTAGACAACATTACTTTGGCTAAGCACCCCCACACTCTCAAGTATTTCAGGTTTGTTTTGTAACCTTTCCATAACTCATAAGGTGTTTTTCATGTTTTCCTATATGGGATCCTATTTTCAAAAAGCAAGTTGTCAAAAGGTCTTCTCCCCAAAGGTAATCAGGTGTGGATGAACTTATAAGCAAAACATTAATCATCTCCTTAAGGGTTTTTTTTAGCTACTTTGTTTGACTTAGGTGAATATGGTGGGGTTACCTCGTGGATTATACCTTCCTTTTCATAGAATTCATTAAACAAGGTGTACTCACCACCCCCTATTAGGTCTAATTCTTTTTATTTTTCTATTTAAATGATTTTCAACTTCAGCTTTATAAGACAAAAAATGTTGAACGCTTCATCTTTATGTCTAATCAAATGAACTTTAGTATATCGAGAGATGTCATCTATAAAGGTTATAAAATAACTCTTACCTCTTCTAGACATAGTTTGTTTTAAATTAGAAAGATCAAAATGTATTAAGCCAGCAATTCAGTTTCATGTCGAATAGAAGGACAAATGGTTTTGGTTAATTTTGATTTAACACATACATCTCATTTTTTAGTTTGATTATCATGCATGTTAATTAAGCCTAGCCATTACAATTTAAAAACATAAGCAAAATTTGTATGTCTTTATCTAGCATGTCGTATATCATAGGAATCAATCATATAAGTAGAAGTAGACACATTTCCATTAATCACTTTAGAAACATTCAGTACAAAAAGTCCTTGATCACAATATCCCTTTCCCACAAACACATTATTCTTAGTCATAAAAATTTTGTTTGATTCAAAAGACACTTTCACCCCAACCTTCTCTAATAGTGCTATAGATACCAAGTTGACTTTGATGGTGGGAACATGTAGCACATCACTGAAAGCCAACATTTTCCAAGATGTGAGCTTGAGAAGAACCTTTCCTTTTCCTGAACTAGTATAGTCCTGGAATCACCAAGATAAAACTGTTCTTCTCCATCCCCCATAGTAGTGTAAGAGGTAAACACATTTCTATCAGCACAGATGTGCCGGGTAGCCCTAGAGTTTACCACCCATTTGCTCACATTCCTGAGAAATGACCACAACAATTATGCCATCTGCTTCAGCTAGGTTAGCCTCAGGCTTATAAGGATTGTCATTTATCTTTTGTCGATTCCTGCATTGTGGTGCATAATGTCCTGGATTTTCACAAACAAAATAGTTTCTCTTTTTCTTGAAGGTGGGGGTTAGAAGTAGAAGCACATGGGAAATGATTTTTGTTTTAATTTTTATTCTTATTGTGATCAGTTTTGTGACCGTACCTTTTTTGGATGGGTTTGTCTGGCACCATATTTGCCTTGGCAGATAAAGCTTTGGCCCTTGCATCAACATATTCCTTTTTGTTGTTATCCTTAGTGATGATGTGAGTGACAAGGTTTGACAGAGACATTTGTTTGTGTCTATGCTTTAGTTGTTGTTTGTAATTAATGCAGGATTCAAGAAGTTTGTCGATCAGAAGCTTGGAAACAAATTCATCAGGTAGGGTTATGTTTTCAGCCTTTAGGTCTTCTACCAGGTTGTGGTACTTGTTGATCTGCACCTTGATGTCCTTATCCCCGACTATTGTCCAATGATAATAGTTGTCGATAATGAAACGATGTCTAACCATGTCCTCAATAGTGTACTTCATAACAAGGGAGTCATATATCTCCTTTGCTTCCTTGTAGGAATAGTAGACACCGAACAACTCATTAGATAATGTACCCAGAAAGGTGTGACGACATTCCTTATTTGCTTAATTCCATTGTTCAAGCTCTTTGGTAGGCACTGCAGAGTTTGTCAAGTAGTGTGTCAACACATTCCTAGTAGTGTCAGAATTTTTGGTCAGCAAATACTTTAATCTTGTACACATCAAGAATGGCTTGGCAAAGGTAGCATTTGGCACTAGAGGAGTCTACATTAGGGTAACCATATCAATGTTCATGTCTTCAGCCATAATAAGACCTTTAGATTGTTAAAAATGACACTAAAGGTCATGAACAATATCTTCCTGAGGTGTGTATAAGCATTTTCCTAAAAAACTTATTCGTGGTATCCCACGCAGGTCCCTTAAGATACAACAGGAACTTCTCAATCGTGCTGAGGCTACAAAATTGGCAAGGACAAAAATTCAAACCCAATAACAGAGAAATAAATTTGAGAAGAGGAATAAGATAAGACTTTGGTGCATCTGAAACAATGATTGAAGGGTGGTATTTATAGGATGAAAAAGGAGCATGAAAAAGGAAGAAAGAATCAGAGAATTAAACTAGTAATTAAACTCATTAGTAAAAATGGTAACATAATTTGAAATAAACGCATAAATGATTTGGTAAGGATAACGAGGATTAAAAATGGTCTAAATAAATTAAAAGATGAAGATAAAAAATTTTGTGTTTTCTATAATTGATCCAAATCAATTTTTGTGACATTAAAACCAAGATATTTTGGATAGGATAAAAAAAAATTTCTAAAAGAATTTAATTAAATAAAACATAAAAATTTTGCATGCCCTATTATCGCACACGTAAGGGGGGCGAGTGACGGTGGATTTGCACTACAAAAAACCCATGTGTTCCAAGCTTATGAACATGAGACTTTCATCTCTTGTTAGCCACTTTGAGAGCCCAATATCACAAAATGATATATAAACAAGTGACCTAAGGTTATCCTAGGCAATGTGGTACTTTGCCTTTTGTACACTCAAAACTACAACAATTATCTCTGAAGCATGGATATCGATCGACCAGATTGAGGATGATAAGTTCGAATGAAATTTGATAATAATTAGGTAGAGATATGCCAAGGACTATCCTCATCGAAGGGGTTAAATTCTAAAGAAGCTTGATTTTATGCTGACTTTTGAAATATTTATAATAAAGTGATATTGACATCATGGGACTTGCTTTAGTTAAAACTAGTACGGTACCCATGCATTCGCATGGGTCATTGATGCATGTCTAAAATATATCTATTTATAAAATTAAATATTTTTATTGAGACAAATATAATTATTTGATTAAGTTCTTCAACATGAAAGAAAATTTAAGAGTATTCAAAAAGAGAAAATATATTTAATTATTGTCTCACATATATTTCTAACTTTATTTAAAATATTTATAAAATTATATGAGAAATTTATTATGCATAAAAATTTAAAAAGAATTTACATTTTGTTAGGTTTAAACATTTTTAAAATTTTAAAAAATGAAATGATAAAATAATTCAATTATTTTATAACTATCTTATAAACAAATTATTAATTTTATAACATATTTTATAAGCAATATTTTGAATAGTTTAAAATGTAAAAGTTAAATAAGTTAGATTCAAACTATCAAAATCAATATAAGTTTATATTATTTTAAATTATTTTATGTGATATCTAAGTATAAATAATTTTATAAGATTTAAAAGTAAACAAAAAATGTTGAGTCTTAAGTATGAACTTGTGTCAAATACTTAGAAAAAAAATACACTTGTATTAGCTCTACCTTAGTTGATCGGGATTGTTTCTCGTAAATTATATTTTTGACCTTTATCATTAAAAAATTAAAACTAATTTAATTTATAATATTATTAGTGAAGTAATTTAAAATTATTTTATAATAAAATTATTTAATAAATTAATTTTAATACAATTTATTATATATTTATGTAAAAACATTAATATTATAAGATATTTATCAACAAATCTTTTGTACATAAATTTGTTACACATAGAATCAAAATATTATTTCAAAATAAATATATTAACTAATTAGACTTAAATTAATGTTTAGTATAAAAATTTCAACTTGTGGTTTCTACAAAAAAAGCTAACTCAATTTATGATATGTGCATTACAAAATAGGTGTCACATTAATAAGTGTCATATGTGTGTGCGTGCGTGCGTGGGTGGGTGTGTGCGTGGGTGGGTGTGTGCGTGCGTGCATGCGTGCGTGTGTGTGTGTGTGCGTGTGTGTGTGTGCTCCTCCTTCTTTCTCTTTCCCTCTCTCCCTCCATAGCCCGCTCTCTCTTTCTCTCTCCATCTTTCTGGCTGCCTCCTTCTCTTCCCCTCTCTCCCTCCATAGCCCGCTCTCTCTTTCTCTCTCCATCTTTCTGGCTGCCTCCTTCTCTTCCCTTTCTTTCCTTTCCTTCTCTGCAAAACCTCAACTCCCCTGTTCTATTCACAATAAGAAGTATTTGCAAAAAACACATTGGAGAAAGAAAAGTCTCTCTATCATTTTTGTTAGCATGTGGTAAGCTTCCTTTGTTTTTATTTTTTGCAAACTTTTTTTCTCTTCCTTATTTTCACTATCTTGGTTCTCATATTTGATGGGTTTTCTGATTTGGGGTTTTGAAATTATTGCCATAATGGTTTAGGGTTTACGCTTCGTGAGCTCTCCATTTCTCGTAATTGGTGTAATTTGAAATAAATGATTTAAATTTAACTAGAAGAACTAATCATGGTATAAGGTTTTTAATGATTTGATAAAAAGAGGGTTTTTTACGAGTAGATGTCTCATCCAGTCTTATGCTTGAAGGGTTGTTAATTGTAGTGCTTGGAGACAAGTCAAATAACATGTTTTTCCAAATCTGATTCTGCATAAAAGTGATCTAGCTATATATCCTTAGTTTTTGGCTAATATAGGAGTTTGCTGGCACAGGTCTAAGATAGGTTTGTGTAGCTTTGGTCTTTGTGTATCATGAGTGTTTCAATCACATGCTGGTGGTTTTGGGGAACACCCTAGGTGTTGTTGGGATGATGGTTGGGTCCCTAGGTCCATGTGTTAGCTTAGTTTCTTAAACTTTGAATTTCAAGTTAAAGATAAATGTGATAGAGGACTATCCAAGGAGTAAGGGTTTGGCTTGGGTGGGCACAACATGGATGGACCTATCACTTCAGCAAGGAGTAAGTGATTTCAAGAAGAGTTTGACAAGAGACTAAATTCTCTCATGGAGAAAAGAGAAGAAGAAGCAAAAATCAAAAATTTTAGTCAACTTTTAGAATAAGATTTATTTTCGTTTTTTAGTGTATTTTGGGCCTATTTTTGGACTTATAATGGGTTGTGACCTTTTATTGTTATTTTTAGGTCTTTTTATTATTAAATTAGTTATTGGGTCTTGGGCCTACTTTAGGGTTATTAGTAGGAGTTATAAATAAACTCCTTAAACACTTTGTTGGCAGTTTTCGATGAAATTTCATATTTGACTTAGTTAAGAGAGTGTCTCTCTTGGTTCTTGTGTGAAACCTTAGGTTCTTATCAAAAAATTATATTCTTTATGGCGAATCATCCTCAACTTATGAATCTTTCAAGATATTGACATTGTTCTTTCCATCTTCTTTTCTAATTCTGCCTTTTCCTTTTTATCTTCCCCAATTTCAGAGAGTCCTAAATAGGTTCCCCAGTTTGTTGATGCTAAAAATTAGATCCGCAAATTAGGGTTCCATCAATTGGTACCAGAGCTTCGGTTCTTGAAATCAGGTCTTATCTATCCTTTGTGTTTTCTTTCTTCTTGTGTGTTTCTTCCTTTGTTTGTTCTTTCCCTTTTGTTTAACTCTATATTATTATTTCGTCTGCCTTTGTTTTATTTCTTTGAGTCTATGTTTCATTTTTGAATTCTATCTAGTATCAATATCTTTTTATCTTCTTTTTTGTATATATAGTATCAAAATTTGTGAAAAAAGGAAAGAAAGAAATAAGAAAAAAAAAAGAAATCCAATTTTCAAATTTGGAGCCAAAATTCTGTTACAATCTATATTTGGATCTGCCCAATCACATATTTGCATTCAAATTTGATTTTTTTTTGCTAAAAAAAGTGCAGAGATAAAAAAAGGAAGCAAAATAAAGGCAAAAAAAAAGTTTTGCATTCAAAGTACTTCTAGTTTTTACATACATATATTCCAAAAAAAATTGTGCCTTGTTGGTTATTTACATCTAGTATAGTTCAATTCTTGGACAATTCTTTTTCTTGATTCGGGAGTCTTCTAGTTTGTTGTCTTCCTTGGCATTCCTTTTGATTTTTCCTTTCATTATTTTTGCTTGTCTTTAAATTCCTTAGTTTTGTCTTAGATTATTTCTATTCTTGGCTTCTTGAGTTGAGTTTTGATTTGTGACATATTTTACATTGAATACTTCTTGATTTTGAGCTTGAAGGTTATACTTAAAAACTGAAGAAAGAGCAAGAGTGGTAAAAGGAAAGAGTGCATATTATACAAGAAAAAACCTTGAAAGAGTGATACACGAGTGAACTTGAGTGAAACACTAAGTTTGAGTGGTGAGGTCCTATTCTATTTATTACTTATGCACTAACGTTCCTCGTAGGTATGGCTTCTACAAGTGGAGATGCTACTCCACCATCTCCAACAACCGCAAGGCTCATGACAGAGATGGTTAAACTTGGTGATCAAATGAGAAAAATGAGTTATGAAAATGAAGAAAGGATGGAAAAATGAGAAAGGAGAATGAGGAGAGTTTGAGAAGAATACATAGGAGTAGTGAAGCTTTAAGTGTGAGGATTGAAAATATAGAGCGAAGAAGAGAGGACAAATCATCTAATTCTTCTCATGGAGAAGATGAGGGGTATGAAGAGGATGAGGGAGGAAAAAGGAATGAGAGGTATAAAAAGAGAAGAAATCAGAGAAGATATGAGGTAGGCAAAGAGAGGAAGGGATTGAGGGAGTGAAGGTGAAGATCCATACTTTTAAAGGGACTTGTGATCCAAAAATGTATCTTGAGTAGGAGATGAAGATTGAGAAAGTCTTTACTTGTTACAACTACAATGAAGAGAAAAAGATCAAATTGGCCTCACTAGAGTTTAAGGGATATGCTTTAGTGTGGTGGAACCAAGTGAGGAGTGATGTTGAGAGGATGAGAAGACCTTTGATTAATACGTGGTAAGACATGAAGAGAGTTTTGAGAGAGAGATTTGTGTCGTCATATTACGGGAGAGACCTTCACAACAAGCTTCAAAGACTAACTCAAGGAAATATGAGTGTGGATGAATATTGCAAAGAGATGGAGATTTCCTTGATTAAGGCTCAAATTGAGGAGTCTTAAGAGGCCACCATGGCAAGGTTTTTGCATGGTCTTAATAGGAAGATCCAAGACATTGTAGAGTTACAGCACTATGCCTCTTTGAAGGATCTCATTCATTAAGCTATTTTGGTGGAGCAGCAATTAAAGAGGAAACAAATATACAACAAGTCTCCCTATTGCTCTTTAACTTGGAAGGATAAGGAAACATTCAAGAAGAAGGGAGGAACTTCGTTCAAATCTCATGAAAAAGGTGTTGCCCTTGGTAAAAATAATTCTAACCCTACTCTCACTTCTTCAAAAATGAGTTCTATTAAATGTTTTAAGTGTTTGGGAAAGGGTTATATTGCCTCCCAATGTCTTAACGAAAGGACTATGGTTGTGTTGGGTAATGGGGATATCACTAGTGCATCTTCTTCTACCTCTTCTAGTTCTTCTAGTGAGAGTAAAAGTGAATGTGATGTACAACCCCTGGAAATGTGATCTTTTGATGGTTAGGAGGTTAATGGGTAGTGTGTGTAAGGATAGAGATGAAAATCAAAGGGAGAACATTTTTCATACTAGGTACATGGTCATGGGGAAAATATTCTCTTCGATTACTGTGGGGGTAGTTGCACCTATGTAGCTAGTCAAAGATTGATTGAAAAGCTTGCTTTGAAAACTCTCCCTCACTCTAGGCCTTACAAACTACAATGGTTGAGTGAGAATGGGGAGCTAGCTATAGATAGACAAGTTCTGATATGCTTCTCCATTGGCAAATATGTTGATGAGATACTATTTGATATTGTCCCTATGGAGGCTAGTCATCTTTTACTTGGAAGGCCTTGGCAGGATGATAAGGATGTCGTCTGTTATGGTGTCACAAAAAAATTTTCATTTGTGCATAAAGGGAAAAAGGTTACCCTCACACCTTTGTCTCCAAGTGAGGTTTGTGAGGATCAAATAAAAATGAGAGTGAAAGGGGAACAAGAGAGAAAAGAAGAAAAGAAAAAAAACTGATAAAAAGAGAGAGAAACATGAAAGGAGAGAAAAGAAAGAAAAGAGTGAAATTGTAAAAAAGATGAAAATAAAGAGAAAAAAATACAGAGCTTTTTCATGTGAGAAAAAAGAGGTGAAGAGAGTGATGCTAGCTAGGAAACCTATGTATTTACTAATGCCTCATGATTACTGTTTGTCTTCTGTTGCTAGTTCTTTTCCTCTAGGTGTGGAAGAATTACTGAAGAAGTTTGGGGACGTTTTCCCCAAATACCCCTCTCATGGGTTACCTCCTTTGAAAGGGATAGAGCACCAAATTGATCTCATTCTAGGAGCTTCCTTACCAAATAAGCCAACATATAGAAGCAATCTGGAAGAGACAAAATAGATCCAAAGGCAGGTGGAGAGCTTGATGGAAAAAGGATGGGTGAGAGAAAGCTTGAGCCCATGTGCTATGCCCTTCATCCTAGTAAATCAAACTTTATCTCAACTTCTAAGGTACTTGGTAGGTAAGAATTTGAAAGCTTGGGAGGAATGCCTACCCCATGCTGAATTTTCTTATAATAGGGTAGTAAACTCTACTACTTATTCTTCTTTTGAGGTAGTTTACGATTCTAGTCCATTGTCCCCTCTTGATTTGTTACCTTTGCCTAACACTTTTGCTATGATGAATAGGAATGGGCTTTCTAAAGCCAATTTTGTTAAGAGTTTGAATGAGAAGGTGAAAGCACAAATTGAGAAAAAGGTTGAACAATATGCTTGATATCCCAATAATTGGAGAAAGAAAATGGCTTTCAAACCGGATGATTGGGTTTGGATTCACTTGAGGAAGAATAGGTTTACTTTCAAATAGAAATCTAAACTTAAAGAAATGAGAGATGGTCATTTTCAAGTTTTAGAGTGCATAAACTATAATGCATATAAAATTGATTTACCACTAGACTATGGTGTGAGCAACACTTTTAATGTTACTGACTTGACTCTTTGTGAAGTAAGTACCTTTGACATCAATTCGAGGGAGAATTCTTCCCAAGAAGGAGGGAATGATAGAGGACTATCCAAGGAGGAAGCATTTGGCTTAGGCGGGCTCAACATGGATGGACCAATCACTTGAGCAAGGAGTAAGAGATTTCAAGAAGAGCTTGGCAAGAGACTAAATTCTCTCATGGAGAAAAGAGAAGAAGAAGCGAAGCTCATAAATTTTAGCCAACTCTTAGAATAAGATTTATTTTCGTTTTTAAGTGTATTTTGGGCCTATTTTTGGACTTGTAATGGATTGTGACCTTTTATTGTTATTTTTAAGTCTTTTAATTATTAGATTAATCATTGGGCCTTGGGCCTACTTTAGGGTTATTAGTAGGAGTTACAAATAGACTCCTTAAACATTTTGTTTCAATCACATGTTAGTGATTTTGGGAACACCCTAGGCATTGTTGGGATGATGGTTGGGTCCTTGGGTCCATGTTATGAGCTGCAAAAACAACTTAGTGATTTCCTAGTATTCGAGGTCTAGGTTACGCCAAAAAAGGTGAGAAAAGAGTTGTTTTATTTCTTCATTGCCATGATATTACATGATTCATTCATATATATAGCACTGAGGCTTGTTAATTCGAAAAATTTGTTAACCAAATTCTAACAAATTGGTAACAGGATCCTAGCCAATAACAGAAAAGGATAAATGGCAGACATCATATGCTTCTTTAGTCAATTAAGTCCTACCACCTTAACATTTCTTAATTGAATATGTCTGATTGTTGTTGTTGTGTTGCCTTCTTCATAGCATTCCCTGGCCCATCAAAGACACCTTGTCCTCAAGGTGTTGGGACCTCAAATCCAGACCTCAAAACAACTTGGTGACACGGTTCAAAAACAAAACATTGCTGAAACGCGGGGTGGTTTTAGAAAAATATTTCACATGAGTGGAGTTGGGCCATGGTGATTTGGGTTTGCTGTGGGGTAGGTGTAGAAAAGAAAAAAGAAAAAAAACATGGGGTTTTGCAGGAATACAAGGGTCACACATAGGAGAAAGGGGTTCAAGACCCTTGTGTGGAAGTCGTGGTGATGTTGTTTTCGACTTCACGGTGGCCGTGCGTGATAATTCTATGGTCAAGCGCATTGCAAAAGTAAACAAAAGTGGTAGGTAGAGTGGTGGAAGAAGACACGTAGTGGTTGTGTGTGCCAACATCGATTCTGAATCAACAACGGCTGTAATTGACGATGTCGTGGGATGACGACATCGCGGTCGTTCATGTACCCGAGGGCGGAAAAATCCTATCGAACCCCATTTCTGCCTAGGTCCTCTAGGATCCCAAGGGTTGTTCCAGCTAAGCTCATTTGGTTCAGCAACCTTCCCTAGATATGCTTTTGCAATTTCTTTTATCTTGGTGAGAACAAAGGCACTAATGTGGCTAGGGAAATACTATTGCCCATTAGCTTCCACCCACGCATCGCCATTTGGAGCCTTAACAATCTTGAATGGAACCATTTTCACCTCCTTTTGTGTTTGAGCATCATCAAAGCGCCTACCAATCAATCACTTGGTATCAAGGAAAGTGTTTGGTGGGTTAGGTACAACTTGAGGCTTGGCTAGGGTACCTACAAGCAGCTTTGTCATGCATAAAAGACAAGTTCCTCTTGACATTTCAAGGGACTTTCTCATCGGTGACACCTCCATCTTCGGTGTTTGACTAAGGAATTGTGCCGGCAGTGGGTATCTCGAATAAGGAGCTCGAAGAAGGATTGAGTACATTGGAAAACTGATAGTGGATTTCAAGAAGGGTCAGCCTCTGAAGAATTTCATCCATTTTGGTGGACATGGAGTTTTGAGTAGCGTTGAAGTGAAATTGATCAGAGGTGAGTTCTGTGATGGTGGCTTCGATGCGGTCCATAGTGGACGTGGAAGAAGCGAAGATAGCCATTGATGCTCTCAATGAAAGCACCAAATTGTTATGAGCTGTAGAAATAGCTCAATGATTTCCTAGTATTCGAGGTCTAGGTTTCTTCAGAAAAGGTGAGAAAAAGTAGTTTTATTTCTTCATTTCCATGACATTACATGATTCATTCGTATATATAGCACCGAGGCTTGTTAATTTGAAAAAGTTGTTAACCAAATTCTAACAAATTGGTAATAGGATCCTAGCCAATAACAGAAAAGGATAAATGGCAGACATCATATGCTTCTTTAGCCAATCAAGTTCTACCACCTCAGCATTTCTTAACTGAATATGTCTAATGGTTGTTGTTGTGTTGCCTTCTTCATAACAGTCCATAAGTTAGCTTAGTTTCTTAAACTTTAATTGTAAAGTTAAAGATAAACATTTTCAATATATATGATATTTATTGTATTTCATGTCCTAAATATTTTGTGCTATATGTTCACAACCAAATATAACCCCTTAATCAACAACACACAAGATCAATATAATAAGTGAGATTGGCAATACGAAGGAGACATGGAAGATAGATGTTAGGATCACAAATTTGTGGTTTGTGAAAAAGTCTCAAAATGTTGCCAACATTCAGATGATTTTCAATGATGAGAAGGTATTGATAAGTGTCATATTTAAGTTATTATTGGGACTAAATTGTTAACACTTATCTTTCAAATGTATTAGTTTTCTTATAAACTACCCTTAAATCTAGTTGTTTTATATAAATTGTACATTTACTAATGTTGTTATTAAATATGAAAAATTTATCCATAATTTTATAGGTTTTGATGGTTGTTTGTTAGATCCAGAAAAAAAGCCAAAAGGAAGGGCCAAATGGTCATTTGACAAAGATTTCTGACCTCAAATTCGCCCAGGTTAGCAACCAGCTCGCCTAGGCTAAAGATCTTACTTCATCCCTAAGCAAGCAACTCGCCTGGGTGAATTTTTCTGCTCTCCTAGGTTTTTTTCTATAAATAGTCATGCATTATTGAGGAAGAAGAAGGATCCAGCGAAAGCAGAATAGAGAGAAAAACACAGAGAAAGAGGAAGAAAGAGCAATGGAAAAGTGAGCCGAGGCGCGGCAGAATTGTGACCGTAGATCATAATGCTTGATTTTATTTGATCACTAGTGTCATGGAATTGGATTTTAAGTGAGACTGGAAAGTAATCTTAGAATTTGAATTGAATGATTTTACTCTTTACGTTAAATTGCTAGAAATAGAGCATAATGTTTTGATTGCAAAAAGCACAAGAATATGATTATAATGCTAGGGTATTTACTACATATGCGAGGGATCAATATTTAGTAAATATTCTTAGGTCCCAAGTGCGAGGGATCAATTTAGGATAACTTAATGTGTGCATCAATAATGTTAGAAAATGATTCATATATATTAATATTATTAGGATACTAAGGGTATGAACGATGAAATCCAATCCTAAATTTTCTTGAATTAATTAAATTCGTTATTATTGTTTTCATAATTTTACGTATTTCCGACGCACTAAAATTCCGTTATTTACATAAATTCCATTATTTCTGTTATTCTCGTAATTCTGTTATTTTTGTAAATCTGTTATTTTCACTATTCTTTTACTTAAATTTATCTTTAGTTATTTAAACCAAAACCAATGACATTCAATTATTTTTGTACATAACTATTGAACTGATAACCTTTATCCGAATGAATTAAGTAACTCAAGTCCGTGTGGAGACGAACTCTTTTTATAAATGTGTAACTTGCAACAACAATTGGTATGCTTGCCACAAGTCTTGATGCAATCCTACCCCCCAAGGGCATTGGATAGAAGACTCCAAGAAGATTGGGCTAGAGAGGCAAGAGAAGGCCCTAGGGTTCTCATGAGCCTTAGGGTAGATTTTGGGCTCATGGGTTAAGTATGAGCCCACTTATCTTTGTACATATTAGATTAAGGTTTCACTATTTTTAGGCCTTGTATTTAGGGCTCCATAATGTAGGTAGGATACCCTAGAAATGTAGGATTTTTTAGCCCTTGTATTTTAGGGCACCTAGACTAGTTTTTGTATTAGGGGTAATTTTGTAATTTCACATGCATTAAGTGAATATTTGATGTGTGTGTTGGGAAATAAATTTAATTGAATTGGGAGAAGCCTAATCCAATTAAATTTTAGAGGGGGAAGTGAACATTTGATTGCTACACCCCATTGCCACATCATAAAGTCACACTTTGTGCATGTCCTTCATTCTCTACATTCCTCATGACACCTAAGCACACTTAGTGGAGAATCTTGGACTTGATCTTAGATTAGTGGGCTGAGCCATAGCTAAAATTCACTAATCATAATTAGTGAAATTTTGGCTCCACAAATTCAATTTCAATTTGAATAGAAATTCAAATTTCCCTCCAATTTTGTGTGACACTTAGGCTATAAATAGAGATCATGTTGTCGCAACCTACCCTTCGGCGGAAGGGCGACGCGAGACTCACTGGTGTGTATTCCATGGGAGGAAAACGCGTGGAGTCGCCGCCAACATTTATTTGTGGAAAACGTTAGAAAAACCGATACATGTGGGTCTACGAACTTTTAAGTACGAGAGGCTTGGGAGTTGTTTTTATGCGTGGGGAAGGTATTAGCACCCCACACATCCGTCACAAGGAACAGTAGCCTTAAATGTGCAATATCATGACTTTAAATTATTTTTATTTTTCCCTTTTTATGTTTTTTTAATCTTTTGGGGTCGACAAAAGCGGGGCTTTTGCTTCTATGTATCCTCAATGGCGACGAGGAACTCAGACATACGTAGTTATTTGAAAAGCGGTAAAGTTATGCGGAGTGCTGATTTTTATACCTTTGAACAACCCATTTTAACTGATAAAAGCAAAGAGGACCGTTTAAGGCGTTGGACCTCGAACGGTTTCAAATGACATTTTTGCGGACAAAGTTGGATTTGTGAGTTGATTTTAGCTTTAGTTTCACTTAGCTATTTCTCAACTCATTTTAAAGAGAACTTTCAAAGTAAAATGTCCGGTTGGAACTTACTTATTTTGATTAACCAAGGTTACAACATGAACGGTCAGTTGGATTTTATTTTAACGATGATTAAACAACATTACAACATAAATGATCGGTTGAAATTCATTTTATCATTCATTAAGTGAAGTTACGGCTTTAACGATCGGTCGAAGCATTTTAAAAACGAAGAAAAGAATACCGAAAGTAAGCGAGATGAAGATGAAATCATACAAAGCAAGAATGGACCCCTAAGGGTGCATAGAATGAATTCAAAGGTTTGAAATTGAAAACTAACCGGTCGAAGATCAATGAACGATGAAGATGTTGGATCAAGTGGCCTTGGAATAATTAAGAAGGGGGGGGGGGGTTGAATTAGTTATTAATGTACCTTGACTAATTAAAAATCTATCATTCTTAATGTTACTAGATTCAATTAGGCTTTACTACTAAGTTATGTAACTTAAACAAAAGTAAAGCGTAAAAGTAAAGTCCTTTGAAATCTTTTGTTTAAGGGAAAGGGATGAATCAAAATAATTCTCAGGCGGTTAGTCCTTTGAATTCTCTTGGAAAGGGAGAAGGGAGACACAAAAGAATTCAGGCGGTTAGTCCCTCTATTCTTTTGGAAAATGGAGAAGAGAGACACAAAAAGAATTCAGGCAATTAGTCCTTGTTGAATTCTTTTTGGCAAAGGGAGAAGAGAATGAAAAGATATAGCACACTTTTGTTTTCTGCAAAATTTTCACTTGCAGAAGAACAAGGTTTGGAAAACAGAAAACTTAGAAAGCTTTTTGGCAAAGGAAGAAGAAGAAAGATAAGTAGCAAAGAATTCTTAAAGAATCGTAAAGGTTGTAAAGGTTTAAAGGTTTCTCAAAAGTTGTTCAAGAAGTTGTTGTGAATGCAAGTCAAGGTCCTGCTTTTATAGAGTCTTCATGTCTGGTCAAGAAAACCATTGGAAGAGTTATAACCTTGAGAAAATCATGTCAAGAGTTACATCTCTTGACCTTTTATTCAAAACTTGTCACTAGTAATCAATTACCATAATAATGTAATCGATTACACAATGCATTTTATGAAAAGATGTGACTCTTCACAATTGAATTTGAATTTCAACGTTTAGATACACTGGTAATCGATTACCAATATATTGTAATCAATTACACCATTTAAAAATCATTTGGAATGTTGCAAATTCAGTTAAAAACTTTTTGAAATCAAATTTTATCACTGATAATTGATTATAGGAAACTGGTAATCGATTACCAGAGAGTAAATACTCTGGTAACTTAGAAAAATTTGAGAAAACTCTTTTGTAAAACAAAACTGTGCTATGTTTGGTTTTTGAAAAATCATTTTCAATACTTCCCTTGTGAAGTCTTGACTTGTTGCTTCTTGATTTCTTCTCTTGAATCATGAATTATCTTCTCTTGAATCTTGATTCTTCTTGATGTCTTTTCTTGAATCTTGAAATCAACTTCTCTTGAATCTTGAAATTAATCTTGATCTTGAACTTGTTGACTCAATCTTGAAATCATTCTTTTGGGCTTTTTTTCATTATCAAAACTACTTGATGCATACTTGATTCATCATCATGAAGCTTGCTTCTACAGAAGAACGGCGAAGAATATTAGCGGAATTGATCACAGAAACGTCATGGAAGCGTTACGAAAGCGTCTCGGCTTGGATTTTTTCCTTCTTTCGTCTTTTCCTCACTAATTTTAAGTGAATTATGAGTGCCAAAGATGCTTAACCTTTTTTCCTCAGCCCCTTACACCATTTTATAGCAAAAATGAGGGAGGTGGTTGCCGCCTAGCTCGCCCAGGCGAGCTAGGTAGCTTCCGCCTGAAGTAACCCTTCTCCAAAATATTCCAGATGGGCCCAGGGCTAGGTACACCCCCCAAATTGATTAGTTCACCCCTTATTTTTTGTTTTTGGCTGATTTCCTTTCGAAACATCGCGAAACTTTATGGATTACGCGACGATGAGTGTTAAGCATCTCAACTTGGTCAGCAAAGGTCCGCATGTTGACAAAAAATTGTCCCCTGATGAAATTAGGGTATGACAGTTGCCCCTCTTTACTTATGTTTTATTGGAGATAAAAGGGAAGTAAAGGTAAGACACTAATTTCGTTCGAGCTGAAACTCCACCCGACCGACCAATAGCTCAATCAGCGAAACCTGTCAAAAGAAGGAGCATAAAAGACATTAGGTGCATCAGCAAAAGCCTTGGTGCCTTGAAAGTGAGAAAATAGATAACCGTGACGGTCTCCACATGCTATTGGACTCGCTTGTCTCGGGATAGCAGGGGAAACTTTGGTAGCCTTGATCGATAGATGTTGAGTCTTTCGATGAGGGAAACAGACGACTATGTTTGTCTCCGCATGCTATCGGGCTCGCTTGTCTCTGGATAGCAAAGGGAACTGCAATAGTCTCAAAAACAATTAGAAATGGACGACCATCATCGTCCCCGCACACCATTGGACTCGTTTGTCTCTGGATGGGAAATGGGACTTTAATTGTCTCGGGACAATGAAAGAGAGAGACCACCATGGTCTTTGCATGCCATCAGACTTGGTTTCCTCTGGATGGCAAAAGGAGAGACTAAAGTAGTCTCAGTCGATAGACATTGAGTCTTTGACAAAGGGTGTAAATGACCATGATGGTTTCTGCGTGTCAACGAGCTCGCTTGCCTCTGGTTGACGAAAGGAGAGACTAAGGTAGTCTCGGGTGTGTCATCGGACTCGCTTATCTCTGGATGACGAAAAGGAGAGACTAAAGTAGTCTTGGTCGATAGACATTGAGTCTTCGGCAAAGGGTGCAGACGACCATGATGGTTTCTGCGTGTCAACGAGCTTGCTTGCCTCTAGTTGACGAAAGGAGAGAGTGAGGTAGTCTCAGGTGTGTCATCGGACTTGCTTGTCTCTAGATGACGAAAAGGAAAGACTAAAGTAGTCTCAGTCGATAGACATTGAGTCTTCAACAAAGGGTGCAGACGACCATGATGGTTTCTGTGTGTCAACGAGCTCGCTTGCCTCTGGTTGACGAAAGGAGAGACTAAAGAAGTCTCGGCGTCCCTTCACTAAAACGTGAACATGCTTTAGCAAAGAAACAAAACCTCCAACCAATCAGAGCCATATACATTTTGATGAAAAAAAATGTGTCCATTGGGGAAGGAAATGACATTTAGGATATTAGCATTTTGTTTCTAAACAAGCATTTAAAAGAAACACAAGGTCCAACTGAAATAGAAGAAAACCACTCAGAGTATATAAATCTCACACGGGCAAGTGTTTCATCCTAATTGTGAACCATAGATATGTCATGACTTGACTTTGCAAACCATTTCCTATCAAATCAAAGACAACATGCGCAATCATGGATCAATGGGACTTTTTCAAGAAATTGTTTTCGGTGGGAAACTTGGCTCTGGGTATTTCAGCCTTTTCCATTTCTGTTTTTGTTTAGCGTGGGGCGAAAGAGTCACCGGCGCAAAAGATTTTGGTTGGTAGTCAAGGAGGGGACCGCTTCATGTGTCGCAAGTCATGGTTTCCTTTCTTTTTTCCTTGCTTGTGACTATCTCGTACGTTATTTAGATATTGTCTGCTCCAAAGACCTTTATGTATATTTTCTTTTGTTTTCTTCTGATCTTTGATTGGCAATTTCTTTGTTTTTTCTTTTGCTTTCGAAGCACGATTGCAACTTAATAGTGAAAAGATATTCTTTCTTGGGAGATCCTTCTGTTCCTTCTTCTGAGGGTAAGGGCAAAAATTCCTATCCTAGGTCAAGGTTTATGGCCAATGAGTTGAGGTTTTGGTTCAAAAGGCTTGTAGAAGGCCGGACATGATGCATGTCAGGGATATTTGTTCGGTGAGCGATTCAGGGATAAGGGAATGCCCCACATTATTTCCATGATACGCATGCAACAATAACGATTTAGAAACTTATGCAAAACTGATCATGCATGCACCCATGCGGACACTCAAACATCAAGTTTGTGGTCATGTGACACTAAGGCTTAGGATCCATTTTGCCTATTTAAATCAACCCAGTGTTTCCAAAAGATGCTCCTTTATCAATTTATGCATTCATCCGAGTCCATTTCGGCTTTCGGGAAAACTTCCACAGCATTCACCCTTCGGGTGTACACACATCTTTTTTCAAAAATCTGCTAGTGTTCTGACTGGTGAAAATTTTCCAAAGAGAAACTGGCAGTTATTTCTTTTCAAAAGCGTGTTGGCCTTTCTTTTTTTGGTTATTTGATTAATTATTGTTTTTCTTTGTAAAGGACTGGAAACGGTTTGTAAATTGGGCACAATTGGTATCCGAAATTACATTTTATTGAAAAAGAGGCGTGCGACTGAAAGTACACAATACCTGCGTTTTTGGCGTTTCAAAAAAACCATCGCAATGTTAATATGACAACATGCTAGATGCGGTAAAAATTACTCACATTGAGTGGCTGATAACCGAAGGCGATAACAGCATGTTCAGTTTAATCATAATGGACATAATAACTAGTAGCAAATAATGTCAAACCACACAAAAATTAGAAAATAAACCAAAAGTAATAATGTCACATCCCACGGAAATAACAAAATAAACCAAAAGCAATAATGTCAAAAGGAAGACGAATCACAAGTTTGGCGATCCGACCATCCCCGTCCTTCTCAGAGGAGGAAATCCAACATGCCTGCCATGTCCTGATCATCCTGGGCTTCGTCCCCACCTCTAGAGGTCCCCGTGGGCTGTTCGAACCTGGCAAGTGCATCAGATCGTGCAAGTAGTATAAAACAGTAAGAATCAAGTATCGACCTATTGAGGAACTTGTGTTACTTGGTAAAGCTATATTTCGTGAATAGGTGTCTAGTATGAAAAGAGATGTGTCAACTATGCACAAGTATGTAAACTAGCTATTAAAAGGAAAATCACGTGAGTAATGATGTGTAAATACAAGTAGACAACACGTTGGTCTTCCTATTAGGTGCATGATGTTAAAAGGATATTCTCTACCTAACAATGTTCCTGTGTTCTATGTTGTCTCATGGACTACTAAACCCCGATGTCTCGTGCATGATTAGCCTAATCCTAATCAAGCGTCGTCCTTAGATGTCTCTTGTTGGTCTTCCTATTAGGTGCATGATGTTAAAAGGATATTCTCTACCTAACAATGTTCCTGTGTTCTATGTTGTCTCATGGACTACTAAACCCCGATGTCTCGTGCATGATTAGCCTAATCCTAATCAAGCGTCGTCCTCAGATGTCTCTTGTTGGACTAAACTTAACCAGAACCGCATTAAGACATAACATACCAAAAAATAAGTTATCATACCCCGATGTCTCGTGAAAATACGACAAGCTAGCCCTGTCCTATCAAGTTCTAAGAATCAGACCAGTTTTCACTGTTGAATGATGCTAACAAAGCATGCATCTACATGATAAAGGCAAAATCACACTGAAATGATGTACTGATAGCAGAGAGAACACATAAAACATCATTAAATAGATATACAAGTATTTACATCAAGTACCTACAAGAAAGAACCAACAGAGGATTTAGCTGTCCATGTTTGGAAGGCTTCCTTTACAACAAAGAGAAGAGAAAAATGAAGGATTGAAGAAATACAAGTAGTGGGGATGTCTCCTCCACCTCTAGAACCTCACAATCACTCACAGACTCATCTCATGCTCTCGGGATGGCTTCCTCTTCTTGCTCAGTTCTCTTCCAGTCTTCTCACAACAAAAGCTCTCAAAACTCTCTGGAACTTGGACCTTTCTCTCTCTAGAAATCTCTAAACATGCAAAAGCTTCAAGAATTGCCCAAACTCTCTCTCCATTTCTGATTTCAGGCTTAAATAGGTGGCCTTGTTGGTGCTTGCACGCTTAGCGCAACTCTGGCTCGCTTAGTGCGCATTAGTGAATTTCAGCTTAGCGCTCGTCTTTTCGCTCAATGGATGGACTCAAGCGGTGCGCTTAGTGGGATTAGCCCTCACTCAGCGAATATGCATTGCTCATCCTTCTTCCAGATTCTTCCTCGCACTTAGCAAAAGGACTGTTGTGCTCAGCGGATGGCTCGCTAAGCCAGAAGATTGGCTTAGCGAGCAAATGAAAATCAACACTTCACAAACTTGCCTAATTAACCTGAAATTGAGAGGAAATGATTATTAAACACACAAAATGGGAGTACTAAGTATTTATTACCTATTTTTAACAAAAATTAATTACAACATTACAAAATAACCATAAATTGGAGGAGTTTGATACAATTTACACATGTTTTATACATAAAAGTTAGTTGTATTCATCGACTAACACAGGCCCTGCCCGTGTCTCAAACTCGGTCTCGTCCCTAGGCCAGGCCACCGTGGCCTCGAACTGCTCGGGAGTGAGCCAAGGGAAAGGACTGGGGTCCTAACTTTGCTGGTACAGGTTGTAACGATAGAACATCTCGTTCAACTGCCCCTGCCTTATGTGATTAGCCACCTATTGTATAATCACGTGACGCATATACCTATTCGTTCGGAGCTCTATCCTGTCCAGGCGATCAGAGAGGGATCTCAAAGACGATGCCTCCTCTCGTGGCGGCAGTGGCGCATTTGCCGCTGGCTGCTGATCCTCCTCGGGCTGCTGCGGTGCCTAGTCCTGCACTTGCCTGGGGATGCAATACTTCTCGATGAAGGCTTTGGTAATGGGAGGCCGAATGACCTTGCTGGCGGCGACGGGCACTCCGTAGATCTGGCAGAGGCCCGTGATCAAAGCTAGGAACCCCAGGGCCCCATTGGACCTCTCTGGGTCCATAGGGTGTCTCGTAGGCACCGTCCCTGCAAACTGATAAATGGCATTAGAAATCAGCTAAGCCACATGGATACTCACCTATGTCAGGATGACATACACCAACTGACACTTCGGTAGAGGGAGGTCGGAGTTGTGGTCACTGGGCAGGATGTTGCTGAGTAGTAACATCATCCATATCTGTGTAAGGATGGTTATGCTGGTGCACATGATCCGCACCCGTCTCCCTGCAGTAGTCCGGGCGAAATCCTGCCTTGGTATACATAATAGTTGAGCGATGACCTCCTCATCAAAACTAGAGACCTGACTCCTCCTCTGGCTGAATTAGCACTACTAACCCTCTTCCAAGATCAGTGGGTGGCCCAAGAACTAACTGAGGGCATCTGCGTCAAAGGGGATCCACTGGCCCCTCACCCAGGAGCGCATATCCTGAGCTTCCTCCTCGGTAGGCCAGGCATTGGCGTAAAACTCCATGACTATCTCTGGGTTGATTTTAGCCATGGGTGTCATGAGTGGCACCCAACACTTGCGGCCTATCTCCTCCTGAAAATCAGGGAACTCATCGTCCCTCAGCTGGACTTGCCTCTCTTTGAGGAATGACCATCCCTTGATGGTCTCGAAGTGTTGCTGATGTTCAGCGCTCCAGAATCGATGCCTGTCGAAGTCTGTGTCAGCTTGTGGGGCAGCGCTGGAGCCTTCTCCGGCGGTGTCCTTCTTGGACCTCTTTGATGGAAGCTTTCTCGGGGCCATCTCCTGCAAAAACACAGTCATAAAGTTAGTTCACAAAGAGACGCCATTTTAAAGCAAAACCAAACAAAAATGGCATACAACTCTTTCCAACCACAAACATCAATGTAAATTTAGAGCAAACTCCTACACACGTTTCCTTGAGGAAGTAAATTTATGAACATACATGCGTGCGAGACATTCTGCTGCCTAAAAATTACACTCATGCACATTCAAGGAATTTTTGCTACCTAGATTACATACATGCATTTTCAAGGCATCTTTGCTACCTAAATCACATACATGCATTTTTTTTGCTAAATTTACATACATACATACTCAAAGTATTTTGGCTACCTAAAGATAACATACATGCATGTCCAAGATATTTCTGCTACCAAACAACTACATACATGCATATTCAAGTATTATGCTACCAAAAATTGCACACGTGCATATTTAAACATTTTTTACTACCTAAATTATATTTTATGCATATTCAAGTATTTTGCTACCCAAACTACATTTCATGCATATTCAAGTATTTTGCTACCTAAATTATATTTAAGGCGTATTCAAGTATTTTTGCTACCTAACTTAGTAAGGTATTTTTGCTACTTAAATTAATAAGGTATTTTTGCTACCTAAATTCAACATGCACATTTTATGAGGCATTTGTTACCTACATGCAACATACATACATTTCATGAGGCATTTTCAAACATCTAGGTGCAAGGAAAACATCATGGTGCAGCCCCAAAACTGAATGTTGTCCTAAAGGGAAATCCCCACCACCATGCTCTCATCTTCATGCTCTCTTGCATTCAAAATCAAAGCTTGGTGTTCCTAGACCTAAGTCCTATTTTTGGCACCTACTCTAAGCTCTACAAACTTCCCACACACTAAAAAGGAAGCCCTATGTACATCAGTTCTTTTCTACAAGTAGAAATTCACAAAGTTATGCGCAAATGCCATTGAGGCATTTCACCTAAGCACTTGGTGGGCGCATGTTTAAGCATGAATAGCAAAGGAATGGGGGCAATGTGGCATGCCCAATCATTTCAGAACACAACCTAGGCCTAAGGCCATTGCCTACAACTCTCTAACTCAACAAAAACAAGCTAAGGAGCAAAGGTATGGTACACTTACTTGTATGGAGTGAACATCAATGCCAAATGGAACCAAAAAATGCAAAAAATGGTGATCTAGGGTTGGAAAAATGCAAATCCCATGAGCCTTTATTTTTTAAATGAGGGTGGGGGGGAGTTTTGGGTGAAGAAAACCTCCCCTCTGCCCCCTTTTAACCATTTTCGTGCAGAGGGTGCTCGCCCAGGCGAGCTAACTCTGTTTTTTTTTTGGCAAGAGTTCTTTACAAAATTGTGTCTAACCTTTGGGTTGGTGCTTGTTTATTTTAAATCCCAGGATTAATAATAAACTAGGCATATTCAACTATAACTTTAGAAAAATAGACGAATAAGCAAAAACTTAAAAGATACTAGGCAGCCTCCTAGTAGCACTTCTTTAACGTCTTGAGCCGGACGCAGGATGATGATTTGTTGATCACGGGCCTAGCATCTGCTCGTACCCATCCCTAAGTCTATGAAAACAGGAAATGGCACCACGCAGTGAAGCATGACTATGCTACCACTTACCTTGGTTTATCTTTGTCTTGAATTCGGGGCGATATTGACCATCACTCGAAACAAATCTTCTCCTGTCCTTCAACACACAGGATGATAAATATGCCTATGCATGCATACTCATGCTCAGGTAGTTCAAGTGTAACAATTTAAACAAATGTTTATGTTCAATTTTACTTAAACGCTTACGACACCCCTATAGATCGAGAGCATGCATTTTAAAGCAATAACAGACACGACACAAGGGTTTGAAAATGCAAATCATCAATCCGATGTTTATTAAATGTTGCGATCAAAGCTTACAAAGGACCATAAAACTTTAAGAAGCCTAAGAGTACAATCATGTATTGACCCCTCCTCCTAGCTGCCCTAAGTACTAAGCATAATATCGTTTGACGATATCGGCGTTCGCGGGTGAAGGCAACTCTTCATCATCCATGCTGGCAAGCAGTAGTGCTCCTCCTGAGAATGCTTTCTTTACGATGAAAGACCCTTCATAGTTTGGAGCCCACTTTCCCCTATTTCCCTTTAGGGCTTGGGATACTTTCTTCAGAACAAGGTCCCCCTCGTTGAATTTGTGCGGTCATACCTTCTTGTCGAAAGCATTCTTCACCCGTCTCTGGTACAGACGCCCATGGCTTAAATAGCTGCCAGATGCTTGTCTTCGATAAGATTGAGCTGATCAAAGCATGCTCGGGCCCACTCTGATTCTTCCAACTTGGATTCTGCTAGAATCCTCAAAGAAGGGACTTCCACCTCAAAAAGGCAGCACAACTTCCATTCTGTACACCAATGAAAATGGTGTTGCCCCGGTTGATGTGTGTTCTGAGGTTCGATAACCATGCAGCGTGAAAGGGAGTATTTTGTGCCAATCCTTATACGACATAGTCATCATCTGAATAATCTTTTTGATGTTCTTGTTGGCCGCCTCAACTACCCCATTCATCTTGGGCTTGTAAGGCGTAGAATTATGGTGTTGGATCTTGAAATCCTCACATATTTCCTTCATCATCTTGTTATTCAGATTGGTGGCATTGTTTGTGATAATTTTCCTGGGCAATCCATATCGGCAGATTATCTCCTTTTTGATGAACCTGACTACCACGCTCCTCGTGACACTGGAGCATGAGGCAACTTCGACCCATTTGGTGAAGTAGTCGATCACAACCAAGATGAAATGGTGCCCATTCGAAGTCTTGGGCTCAATGGTCCTGATCACATCTATTCCCCACATGGAGAAGGGCTACAGCGTTGCTAAAGCATTCAAAGGCATGGGTAGAGCATTGACATTGTCCATGAATGTCTTGCACTTGTGGAATTTCCTAACATGGATGCAATAGCCGCTCTCCATGGTGAGCCAGTAATATCCTGCCCTCAGAATCTTCTGGGCCATAGCATGCTCGTTGGAATGTGTTCCAAAGGAACCTTCGTGGACTTCTACTAGCATTTGTTCAGCCTCCCTGGCATCCACACATTGGAGTAAAACCATGTCATGGTTTTTTTTGTATAGAATGCTTCCACTAAAGAAGAAACTGGCTACCAACCTTCTTAATGTTTTTTTGTCGTTGTCGAAAGCCTCTTGTGGGTACTCCTTGTTTTCGATGTATCGCTTGATGTCGAAGTACCAAGGTTTACCATCTTGTTCCTCTTCTATCAAACAGCAATGTGCGGGCTTGCCGCGACATCTGAACTCGATGTACGGCAAGTCTCCGTGTGGAGTCAGCTGGAACATGGATGCTAGAGTGGCGAGTGCATCGGTCATTTGATTCTCCTCTTTGGAAACGTGGAGGAAAGTGACATCATCGAAGAACTCAGCCAACTTCTTGATGTAAAACTGATAGGGTATCAGCTTATGATCCTTAGTCTCCCATTCTCCTCTCAGTTGATGAATCACAAAGGCTGAGTCTCCGTACACTTTGAGCAACTTGACGTTGAAGTCAATTGCCTCTTGGATCTCGAGGGCGCATGCCTCGTATTCGACCATGTTGTTCATGCAATCAAAACCCAATATGACTGTGAAGGGAATGCATTGATTATTGAGAGAGACCAAAGCCGCCCCAACCCCATGGCGTAGGGCGTTGGACGCACCGTCAAACCACACGATCCACTTATCCCTGTCCTTATCCTCTAACTTCTCTTCGAACAAGGCCATAATGTCTGCATCCGAAAACTCCGGATGCATGGGCTGGTAATCATTCAGAGGTTGCTGAGCCAAATAGTTTGCCAAGGCACTTCCCTTTATCGCCTTTTGGGTGACATAGACGATGTCGAACTCAGATAGCAAAACTTGCCATTGAGTAATCCGCCCTATAAGAGTGGGCTTCTTGAAAATGTACTTGACTGGGTCCATTTTGAATACCAGCCAAGTGGTATGGCTCAACATATACTGCCTTAGATGATGGGATGCCCATACCAAGGCACAACATGTCCTTTCCAGCAGAGAGTAGTTTATCTCACAGGCCGGGAACTTTTTTCTCAAGTAATAGACAACCCGTTCTCTTTTTCCAGAATCGTCGTGCTACCCCAGCATGCATCCCATCGACTCATCCATGCATAGGAGGATTCATAAGACATTGTTTGATCCTTCCAAATGCCTCTTGACAGTCGTCGTTTCAGCGAATAGACTGGTTCTTGCGCGAGAGTTTGAAAAGCGGCTCGCAGGTAGCGGTGAGCCGTAATATGAACCTTGCTATGTAGTTCAAACGCCCTAAGAAACCCTGAACCTGCTTCTCCGTTCGTGGCTCAGGCATGTCAAGGATGGCTTTCACCTTGTTGGGATCCACTTTTATCCCTTTCTGACTTACAACAAACTCGAGTAGCTTTCCTGACTTGACCCCGAAAATGCACTTGGCGGGGTTCAATCTTAGCTGGTACTTACGTAGCTGTTCAAATAACTTTCACAAGTTGATGAGATATTCCCCCTCTATTCTATATTTGGCTATCATATCATCCATGTAGACTTCAATTTCCTTATGCATCATGTCGTGGAATAATGCCACCATGGCCCGTTGATAGGTTGCCCCTGCGTTCTGGAGCCCAAAGGACATCACCTTATAACAGAGCATTCCCCACAAGGTGACGAACATAGTCTTCTCCATGTCCTCTGGTGCCATCTTTATTTGGTTGTAAGCTGAGAATCCGTCCACAAGGACATCAATATGTGGCAAAGGAAAGTTATCTTTGGGACTAGCTCGGTTTAGGTCCTGATAGTCCACACACATTTATACCTTCCCATCTTTCTTAGGGACTGGTACAATGTTGGCCACCCACTCAGGGTATCGAGCCACCACCAAGAAGCCAGCATCGAACTATTTTTTCACTTCCTCTTTAATCTTTAAGGATATCTCTGGCTTCATCCTTCTTAGCTTCTGTTTCACCGGGGAACAACCGGGATTCAAAGGCAACCTATGCTGCACAATGTCGGGGTTCAAGCCAGGCATATCTTGGTACGACCAAGCGAAGATGTCTTGGTAGTCTCGTAGCAAAGCCATTAATTCATCATGGATAGGTGCGATCATGCCTGTACCCACCTTTACCACTTTCCTTTCATTGCCAACACCTAAGTTTACAATCTCTATTTCTTCTTAGTGCGGCTTCATCTCTTGGTCTTCCTAAGTGACTATCCTTTCTAGCTCTGGGGAAAACCCCATATCTTCGACTTCTTCATCCTCAGGTTGATTCATTTCTCTTTCAAAATTGACGGCTGGGTCCTCGGTATTAGTACCTTCATAGGACTCGTCGTCGGATCTGTACCGTTTAAATGCAATAGAAATAAACATGCAAATGAATGACAATAGGCGAAGGCGCAAGAACAGATGAAGGAAAGATCTTATATTATATTCTTAGATAGAAAAAAGACATAACGCCATAACAAGGAGAAAACCCTAAAGCCTAGACCCAGCTGTAGGGTTAAAAACTAAAGAATTACATTGTGTCTGCCATGGAAACTTCAGGTCGTTCAATGACTTGCCAATTTCCCAATTGAAAATCGGGAAGGCATGGCTGCACCCAGCTCGAATGCTCTTAAAGGGCTTCATCATGTGTCATGGCGACTTGCTCTTCACGTCTCAAGCTTGCACTTACAAAGCTCTCGCAGATGTGACAAGGAGGGGTCTCTTTCACTTGTGGCCTTAGTTGTAGGCCCATGCCTCTGTTCCTCCTTTCTAAGACGCTTCTTCTCATGTTAGTCCATGTGGGCTTATAGCCTAGCCCAAACTTCCCGCGGTTTTCCTTGATGTCTACTAAGCTGGCCATGCCATCATTATTCTTCCCCAAGCCCATTTCGAGCTCATATCCGTGCCCCAACATCACACGAGCCACCATCATCACAGCATCAGACATGCGAGGCCGCATCGGGAGGGATTCTACGAAAGCGTTGCTTACCATCTCAAAGGATTGAAAAGTCATTTCCAAGAACTCTTCCACGGCCTCAACATATGGCATAGAAGAGGGGCAACTTAGCAGAATATCTTCCTCCCCTGAAATAATGACCAAGTGCCCCTCTACCAAGAACTTCAGCTTTTGGTGAAGCGTCGAAGGGGCGACTCCCACCAAGTGAATCCACGGTCGACCCAACAAGCCACTGTAGGCTGGGTTAATATCCATCACTTGAAAGGTAACCTGACAGGTGTGGGATCCTATCTGAACTGGGAGATCAATCTCCCCTCTTACTTCCCGGCGACTGCCGTCAAAAGCCCGAACTACCATGGAGCTTGGTCTCAGGTGAGAGGCATTGAATGGTAGTTTCTCCAACGTGCTTTTGGGCATCACGTTTAGGCTTGAGCCATTGTTAATGAGCACCTTGGCCATGATGTGATCCATGCACTTGACGGATACATGCAGAACCCTATTATGTCCTCGTCCTTCGACAGGAATCTCCTCCTCGACGAAGGTAAGGTAGTTATTGGCTGTGATATTGTTGACAATCCCCTCGAAGCCTTCTATGGAGATATCCTGGGCCACGTGGGCCTCATTCAAAACTTTAACTAGCAATGCCCGGTGAGGTTCGAAACTCATGAGCAGCTCTATCAGAGAGACCCTAGCCGGAGTCTTGTTGAGTTGTTCGATTATTTTGAACTTACTCTATTGGATTATATGGAGGAACTCGTTGGCCTCCTCCAAGGATACCTCTTTTCCGCCGAAACCTTCCCTTTTTTTAGCGAACCTCCTCGCAGGAACATCCTCGTCCGTAGTGGGGCTTGCTTCATTGGTCTCCTTTGCAGCCACCTTTGCTTTTCCTTTGGCATTCGCGGGTCGTACCGGCATGTCAGGTGCCGCAAAGATGCGACCACTAGAGGTCACATCGCTTAGTTCGGTGATATTGGTCAATTTGGCAGAGAGTGAGTCAATGCCAGTGGCCTCCTCCTTCCTCTCGCTTGGCTTTTGAGGAGCGTACCTCTGCGAGACTGCCTTGCTGCTCTTATACGGGAAGGGGACAGGTTTTCCACCTGACAAAGTCGAAGGGCCTCGGTGCTTTTGGGGAGCAACATCTTTGGTGAAATGTATCACCAAAGGCTTGGGTTTCCTAGGACTTTCCTTATCTGTTGACTGCATGCAGGCGTGTTGCTCTTTCTCGCCCTTGTCGCTGATCTCGAATCGGCCTTGGTCTATCATCCACTGCAACAGCTCCTCCACCGCTGAACATGTTTCCATATCATGCGGTGCACCCGGATGCATCAAGCAAGGATCCCCTTTATGCCCACCGAGAGGAACCACGCCCGCCTCTTATAAGGCTTCAAAAATAAACCTCCTATAGGTCATTATGTCCTTTAAATGCTTAGGCATTTGCAGTTTACATGCCTCAATTGCATTTACATCTGATCCTCCATGGTTGGCGAGCGGGTTCGTCTTCACATTTGGCCCGTCTTCTTGGAACGTCAACCATTCTGCCTCGATCAAGCTCTAGACCTTGTGCTTGAGGGCCATGCATTGCTCGACCAAATGCCCCAGAGTTCTCCCATGATACGCGCAGGTCGCATTGGGGTTGTACCACTTTGGGAAGGGAGACTGGTAAATCCTTCCAGGGGTCACCACTACCAACTGGTTGGCGATTAGTGACGGCAATAGGTCCCCATATGACATTGGGATTGGGGCGAACTCTAGAAGCTTCTTTACCAGAGGGTTTCTCCCCATGTTGGAATTCATGCCAGGATTGGTATTGTTGGCGGGACAAGGTTGCGCTGGAGCCGAAGTCTAAGCAAGGGCTCTTTGCGATGGTGCAAATGTCCTTGGCTGGATGGGTGCCGAGCTGGAAGAGCTTCCGGCGTGGGCCGAAAAACTCGGGTGGTGTTGAGCATACTAATGAGTACCATGCAAGGCTTGCTGAGGCTTCGACCAAGTAGGAGCCGAGGTGACAGCATGGGCGTCCCCTTCCTTTCTTTTTTCCTCGGCTGCTCCGATCCTTCTATTGCTTGCACTGGTAGGGGATACCAGTGAGACATAGTAGAATTTCCCCCTTTTCAGGCCCACTTCTATCCTCTCACCTGCGAATACAAGATCCACAAAGCTAGAGGGCATGTAGCCCACCAACTTCTCATAGTAGAACACCGGCAGTGTGTCTACTATCATGGTAATCATCTCCCTTTCAACCATAGGAGGTGCCACTTGAGCCGCTAAATCCATCCACCTTTGGGCGTACTCTTTGAAGGATTCGTGTTCCCGTTTTCTCATGATTTGTAATTGAGTCCTATCGGGAGCCATATCATTATTATATTGATATTGCCTAATGAAGGCAGTAATCAAGTCCTTTCACGAGCGGATGCACGATGCTTCTAAGTTGGTGTACCAAACAACTACGACTCCGGCCAAACTATCTTGGAAGAAATGCATGAGTAGCTTCTCATCCCTTGAGTATGCCCCCATTTTCCAGCAATACATCTTTAAATGATTCTTGGGGCAAGTCATCCCTTTGTACTTGTCAAAATCAGGTACCTTGAATTTTGGGGGGATGACGACATTCGGCACTAAGCATAGGTCGGTCATGTCGGCAAAGGGATAATCACCGAACCCTTCAACCGCTTTCAATCTCTCTTCGATGAGATCAAGCTTTTCTCTTCCTTCCACTGCTGGAGGCATCCCCCCTACGGAGAAGAGCAGTGGTTGCATCGGGAAGGGTTGAGAGACTCCTGCGATATTGGGCTGAGGCAAGGCCTTGGGCGCCGGTCCCTCAGTGGTGAAAAGGGGGTAGGAGTCATGTGGGCTGGAGAGGTTGCCCTTCAAAAGTAGAGGGAGCCGCATGATCCATGTTCTCATGCATGGCAGGTGGCATAAAGTTAGGGGGTAGACCGTAGGGGTAAGCACTTCGGTTGTACCCCAAATACGGGCTGTTGGTATTCCCCAATGTGTCCCTTCCTTTTCCCACCATATCTGGGGCAAGTTGATGCGCTAGATTTGCTGTAGACGAAAGGATCGGGTCTGCTTCAGCGGCGGTGCTGGCGGCGGCAGCCGTGGCTACAATACTCTCTATTAATCTTTTCATACCTAGCATGGCTTCCATCATGGAAGCCATTTGATCTTTCAGAGTCGACATGTTAGCCTTCATCTGTTCTTGCACTTCCTCTAGGTCACCCATAGCCTTAGATTTAGAATGGGTTCGATAGGGGTGCCTTGGAGCATGCTTAGTTATGGTGTTATTCCCTAAAGAGAAAAAATGTGGTGAGTATGCGACAAGGAATTCAAACATGAATGCATGCTAGAGATAGACTGTCGAAGCATTGGATTCACATGGGTTTTTTAAGTAAACTCATGGAATTAAACCAACCTCATCTTATTAGAGAACAAAAAGGTTTTAACTAGCCAAAATCAGAGTGACAATACAATTTCCTTAACAGCTCCTAATTATGTGAGCCATTAGATCAATCATGTACTAGCAATAGTTGAGGAGCCCGTGAATTTCTTTGAGGGCCAAGTACACGTCCGCCATTACTTTGGCCTTAGCTAGCAGTCAGGGAAGCTCTTGACTTCCATTCAAAGTAAAGGCAAATCTGTCCATCCACATCATTTCCTCTCAATGCAATGAGTCGATTACCCTCTCCCTTGCTTCCCTTTCTGCTGATATCTTGGTGTACTCATCCTCTAGCCTTTGCTCGTGAGTCACCGCTTGGTTTAGCTTTTCCTTATACTCATTGATGATGACCCACATATTCCCTTCAGTCTTGCTTAACTGTTGGGACAAATTTCTTTTCGACCTAAAGCAAGCCTTTAACTCATCCTTCAAGATCATGCCTTCGACCCGCACTAATCCCTTTCGTCTCTTTAGAGCTTGAGCTCACTGTTGCTGCCCCATAAAGCCCCTCAGAACTTGTTTCGGCCATGTTCTTCCTTTTGGGCCCTTTTGGTTTCTCGTTCCAAGGCTTCGGTGGTGGCCATATTGATGTCCCTTAGTTCATCGTACTCTCTTCGGATTTTGATGGCCGTTGACTTGAACTTCACTTTGACTGCCCAGACTCTTTCAAGCTCCGCCTTTAGGGCTTGTACCTCCTCACTTTCTTCCAGAGCTTTAGCCTCTTCGTCTCTCGCAGCCTTTAGCTTTGGTAGCCAATCTAATCCTTGTGTCTGAACTCTCAGCCACCTACGATAATTGCCGATGATCCCATTACTGCTTCCCTTAAGCTCTTTTTCCTTCCTTCGCACCGCATCCCATGCCTTGCGAACTCCTTGAAGTACCCTTGCGTTGGGGTCACTGAAACCCCGTGCGATGAAAGGCATGATGCTTTTCTCTGATGGTGCTCCTCTCATGGGGTAGCCAAGCTATCTTATGGCGAGGGCGGGATTATAATTAATACAACCCCTTGTTCCCATCAAGGGAACATTTGGAAATCCTTCGCACGAGGACATAATCCCGGTTCTTCCTTCCTTCCAGCGAGGGAACCAATTAACGGACGCCCCCTCCATGCTAGGTAAGAGTTGGTCCCAATTCGCCTTTCCTTTCTCGGCGCACGAGCGATGACCTTGTAGCGAACAAACGGGCCTACCTTCTTGGCGAAAAAGGTGCGAAACCAGCCACACATAGAGAGTCGGTGTACAACAAACAATTATTGCGCCGCTCTTTTCACACCTCCGGTCAAACGTGTCATCCATGTCGGCCAAAATGGCGATGACCGGGCTTTCCTTGCTATGGTGAAAGGCGAGGAAAGCGTCAATAGTGCTAGGTCCACT
Organism: Glycine soja; assembly: GCF_004193775.1. Classification (NCBI taxonomy): domain Eukaryota; kingdom Viridiplantae; phylum Streptophyta; class Magnoliopsida; order Fabales; family Fabaceae; genus Glycine; species Glycine soja. The sequence continues at coordinate 32,196,266 of NC_041002.1, read as the reverse complement.
AACCCTTCCACATTTGGAAAGAGGATAAACCCGAAGATCAAAAGCGCCAAGATGTCAATAAAAGAAGTCCATTCCCCTTGATTTTCCAAGGCCTTTGCCTTTTCCTCCAAACACCTCCTTGGTACTTTGACTACCCCATTCCTGTTTTGCTTTACTCGGTCCAACTCTTGTGCCGAGATTTTCACTACCTTGGTAGCTCTAGCGATGGAGGGATAGAACCCAGAGAAAAGATATGGCTTCCTTCCTCCCAGTGGACATCCCAGGATTTCTTCAAACTCTTCCATAGTCGGCACTAGTTGGAAATCCTCAAATGTGAAGCACCTCAGGGGTTGGTCATAATACTGGGTAAGGGATGCAATCACTTCCACAGAGACTTCTATCGTAGCTAAGTCCCAAATCTTACCATAGGCTTTGCGGAAGGCTTGCTGTTGAAGTTGACCCATCAATTGCCCCAACTCTTGTAAACTGGTGACCTCTAAGCTCTTGATTTTGACTTGATAGAACCTTTTCTTGAGTAGAGGTGTTTGATTTGATCCCATGTTTACTAGAATGAAAAGTTCGATGAATCAATACTTTGACATCTATCATCGGATGGATGCATGGGGAAATGCTTATGCGGTGCATGACACAAATGTATTTTACGGACACGAGAGCCTAGAAAATTTATCTCTTCTTACTTGCAACATTTGACAGCGCAGTGCCCCATGTATGCACTTAAGAAGGTGATACAGACCTTCCGGCTTCCCGTGACAAAATGACGAGACCAAAAATACAACCTGTGCGTGATGACGAGATGCAGACATAAAATGCGCATGGTTTATAGCGCAACAGGGGGACGTACAAGCATGGTAACATCATCAAATAATCATACATGAGAGATGCTCATGACATTTAGAGGATATGCATGGCCGTGTTAAAGAAAACAAAACACGCAGCGTGTTCACTTGTGCCCCTATTTTAGGAACCTAAACAGGAGGAACTAAAAGGCTTTTAGCGATAACTCCCAAGGCGGTTATATCTCTCTCAATGGTTTCTAGAGATATGATTCCCTTTGATATCAACGTTGTGGCGGTAGGGACTACCAGCGACAACATATCATCAAAGAGAAAAACTCTAGATGAGGTTTCACTGTCATTAAGCAAGTCGGAGACATAGCATGATCACAGATTCACCTCCACTTCCTATGTTCCCACGGACCCGGGTATAGGGCCCTTTTTCAACTCACCGTGTGTGCAAAAAGTGTTGGTGTTTGTGTGCATCAAATGAATAAATATCTACCTCATGCATACATTACAACACACTAAAAGCATCTAAGAGTTATATACAAGAACATAATAAAAGGAAACCGACAAAAGGGAAAGTCATGATATTGCACAAGATTGAGAAGGGCCAACTCTCTAAAAATAGTCCCCAATGGAGTCACCAACTGTCGCAACCTACCCTTCAGCGGGAAGGCGACGCGAGACTCACGGGTGTGTCTTCCAAGGGAGGAAAATGCGCGAAGTCGCCACCAACGTTTATTTGTGGAAAACGTTAGAAAAACCGATACGTGTGGGTCTACGAATTTTTAAGTACGAGAGGTTCGAGAGTTGTTTTTACATGTGGGGAAGGTATTAGCACCCCACGCGTCCATCACAAGGAACGGTAGCCTTAAATGTGCAATATCATGACTTTAAATTATTTTTATTTTTCCCTTTTTATGTTTTTTTTAATCTTTTTGGGATCGACAAAAGCGAGGCTTTTGCTCCTACATATTCTCAATGGGAATGAGGAACTCAGACCTACGTAGTTCTTTGAAAAGCGGTAAAGTTATGCGGAGTGTTGATTTTTATACCTTTGAACAACCCATTTTAACCGATAAAAGCAAAGAGGACCATTTAAGGCGTTGGACATTGAATAGTTTCAAATGACCTTTTCGCAGACAAAGTTGGATTTTTGAGTTGATTTTAGCTTTAGTTTCACTTAGTTATTTCTCAACTCATTTTAAAGAAAACTTTCAAAGTAAAATGTCTGGTTGAAACTTACTTATTTTGATTAACCAAGGTTACAATGTGAACGATCGGTTGGATTTTATTTTAACGATGATTAAACAACATTACAACACAAATGATCGGTTGAAATTCATTTTATCATTCATTAAGTGAAGTTATGGCTTAAACGATCGGTCGAAGCACGTTAAAAACGAAGAAAAGATTACAGAAAGTAAGCGAGATGAAGATGAAATCATACAAAGTAAGAATGGACCCTTAAGGGTACATAGAATGAATTCAAAGGTTTGAAATCGAAAACTAATCGGTCGAAGATCGACGAACGATGAAGAACAAACGAAGAACAGCGAAGAACGATGAAGAACGTTAGCAGAATTGATCACAGAAACATCACGAAAGCGTTATGGAAGCGTCTTGGCTTGGATTTTTTCCTTCTTTCTTCTTTTCCTCACTAATTTTAAGTGAATTCTGAGTGCCAAAGATGCTGAACCTTTTTTCCTCAGCCCCTCACGCCATTTTATAGCAAAAACAAGGGAGGTGGTTGCCACCCAGCTTGCCCAGACGAGCTAGGTAGCTTCCACCTGAAGTAACCCCCGTCCAGAATATTCCAAATGGGCCCAGATGGGCTCAGGGCTAGGTACCCCCCCCCAAATTGATCAGTTCACCCCCCCATTTTGTGTTTTTGGCTAATTTTCTTCTGAAACGTTGCGAAACTTTATGGATTACGTGGCGATGAGTGTTAAGCATCTCAACTTGGTCAGCAAAGGTTCTCATGTTGACAAACAATTGTCCCCAAACGAAATTAGGGTATGACACATGTGTGTGCATTTTTTCAACTTTGATCATTTGAGAATTACACTTCAAAGTTCAGACCTCATTTGCGTCACAAAATTTCGTGCTCCTTCTGATGTAGCTCTATGTGGAGCTTGTAGGCCTTGGATCTTCTTCATCAATGGAGCCCTTTGCTTCTTGAAGTTTAATGGCAATGGAATGGAGAAGGAGAAGAGGTGAGAGGAGACACCAATTCAAGGAAAAGATGAGTCAAGAAGAAGCTCACCACCATAGGAAGTCATGGAAAAGAGCTTGAAGGTAGGAGAAGATGAGTGAAGGGAGAGGGAGAGAAGGAGCATGAAATTTTATGCCTCAAATGAGGTCTGAACTTTGAAGTGTAATTCTCAAATGATCAAAGTTGAAAAAATGCACACACATGGCCTCTATTTATAGCCTAAGTGTCACACAAAATTTGAGGGAAATTTGAATAGAAATTCAAATTTCACTTGAATTTGAAATTGAATTTGTGGAGCCAAATTTTGGAGCCAAAATTTCACTAATTAAGATTAGTGAATTTTAGATATGGTTCAGCCCACTAATCCAAGATCAAGTCCAAGATTCTCCACTAAGTGTGCTTAGGTGTCATGAGGCATGTAAAGCATGAAGGACATGCACAAAGTGTGACTATATGATGTGGCAATGGGGTGTAGCAAGCAAATGCTCACCTCCCCCTCTAAAATATAATTGGATTGGGCTTCTCCAAATTCAATTAAATTTATTTCCCAACACACACATCAAATATTCACTTAATGCATGTGAAATTACAAAACTACCCGTAATACAAAAACTACTATAGGTGCCCCAAAATACAAGGGCTGAAAAATTCTACATTTCTAGTGTACCCTTCCTACATTATGGAGCCCTAAATACAAGGCCCAAAAATAATGAAACTTTAATCTAATATGTACAAAGATATGTGGTCTCACACTTAGCCCATGGGCTCGAAATGTACCCTAAGGCTCGTAAGAACCCTAGGGCCTTTTCTTGCATCTCTGGCCCAATCTTCATGGAGTCTTCTATCCAATGCCCTTGGAGGTATGATTGCATCATAAAGGACTCCATTGATGAAGAAGATCCAAGGCCTACAAGCTCCACATGGAGCTACATCAGGAACACTTGGAGAAATCCAATTAAGGTAGGTTTCCATTTGTTGGATCGAGTGGCCTCAGAATAATTAAGAAGGGGGGGTTGAATTAATTATTCCTAAACCTTTACTAATTAAAAAATTACTCTTCTAAGGCTTTTAATAAGTTGTTAAGAGAATAAGGAGTAAAAGAGAAAGTTAACAAAAAGTAAAAGCGGAAATTAAATGCACAGCGGAAATTAAAAGAGTAGGGAAGAAGGAGACAAACACACAAGAGTTTTTATACTGGTTCGGCAACAACCCGTGCCTACATTCAGTCCCCAAGCGACCTGCGGTCCTTGAGATTTCTTTCAACCTTGTAAAAATCCTTTTACAAGCAAAGATCCACAAGGGATGTACCCTTCCTTGTTCTCTTTGAACCTTGTGGATGTACCCTCCACTAGAACTGATCCACAAGAGATGTACCCTCTCTTGTTCTCAGTCAAACCTAAGTAGATGTACCCTCTACTTGTACCACAAAGGATGTACCCTCCAATGTGTTAAGACAAAGATCTCAGGCGGTTAAACCTTTGATACTTTGTGAATGGGGATACAAAAGAATTCTCAGGCGGTTAGTCCTTTGAAAACTTTTGTATAAGGGAAAGAGAAGAATCAAAAGAATTCTGATACTGTGTCGTTTTGAATTCTTTGACAAGGGAGAAGGGAGACACAAAAGAATTCAGGCAGTTAGTCCTTTGTTCTTTTGGAAAAGGGAGAAGGGAGACACAAAAAGAATTCAGGCAGTTAGTCCTTGGCGAATTCCTTTTGGCAAAGGGAGAAGAGAATGAAAAGATGAATAGCACAAGTTTTCAAGGTTTAGAAAACCAGAAAACTTTGGAAAGCTTTTGGTACTAAGAAGAAGAAGAAGTTCAAAGAGATTCAAGGCTTGTAAAGGATTGTATGAATAAGTGTTCAAGATGATTGAAATGCAAAACAAAGCCTTGCTTTTATAGACTCTTCATGTCTGGTCAAGACAACCATTAGAAGAGTTATGACTTTTAGAAAAACTTAAAAACCTATTTGAAAAAGTCAAAACTATTTGAAGAGTTACATCTTTTGATTTGTTCAGAAATAGTCACTGGTAATCGATTACCAAATTAGTGTAATCGATTACACAAGGCTTTTATGTGAAAGGATGTGACTATTCACATTTAAATTTGAATTTCAACGTTCAAATGCACTGGTAATCGATTACCAAAACATTGTAATCGATTACAGCCTTTTGAAATTAATTGGAACGTTGTAAATTCAGTTTGAAAACTTTTACAAATCCATTTTGCTACTGGTAATCGATTACAACAATCTGGTAATCGATTACCAGAGAGTAAAAACTCTTTGGTAAACATGTTTTGAGAAAAATCCATGTGCTACTCAATTTTTGAGAAAACCTTTTCATACTTATCTTGATTAAGACTTCTCTTGATTCTTGAATCTTGAGTCTTGAATCTTGATCTCTTGAATCTTGATTCTTGAAATCTTGATCTCTTGAATCTTGGTTCTTGATTCTTGAAATCAACTTTCCTCTTGAATCTTGAAGTGTTCTTGATTCTATTTTGAATATCTTGAACTCATTCTTTGATTGACCTTTGAGCTTTTTGTCATCACCTTTGTCATCATCTTTTGTTAACATCTTTGTTATCATCAAAACATCTTTGAATCTCTCTTGATTCATCATGAAGCTTTGCTTCTACACCATTATGTAACCTTTTTTTTATGATATAGGGTTCAGATTGGTATGTGGGAGGAGCTAAGTTATCAAGATTTTTTACAACATTTTTTAGGTGCATTGGTGGGGTGATTTCTTAACATGTATAGCTGGGTTTTAATCTTAACTTTCTGCATTTTTTTAATTTTGTAGCAAGTTTGGGTCATTAGTAAAAAATGCTTTCATTGGACTTTAGTATGTCTTATGCTATTGTTCATTCTATTCATAAGAATATTCTTGGTTTCCAAAAAATGTCATTGAGGTGCGTTTCCATATTTCAGAACCTTGGAACTAACATATTTTATCATCCTTTATTACTGGGAACATTGCAATTTGACAAAATGTAGCGATGGCAGAACAACAAACTAAGAAGAATAAGATGGCAGAGGCGCCACTCAAGAGGAAATTGATTTTACATGAAAAACATATTAGCAAATGAAGGAGGGAAAATGAAATGGAAAATGTTCCTCCTGGAAGCAACAATGGTATAGTTGTGACTCGATATGATGTGTTGACTTACATGTTGTACATTAATTACTTACTTCTTAGTTTCATCATTGTAACCATGTGGGCAGCAATTTCACCTTAATAATTAGTGAAGATTTGATGCCACTATCAGAAATCTCTCCTGTCATTCTGAATGATACTAATCAAAGTCAACCAACATATACTCAAGAGTTTCTTTCCAACTCGAATCCTTATACTCAACCGAGTTCAAGCCTCCATGTAACACATAATAGAAAATGACTTCGAGATGCCTAGATCTTTAGGAGTCAATTTGATGGACAAATTTGTTGACGAGACATGGTGACAATAACACAGATGAAGCAAGCATTGGAAAGGACCAAAGATCTTCAATTCCCACCAATAATAGATTTGATGCAAGATTTAGCATTCCTTATTTCCTTTGAAACCAAGTAGACATGTCATTAAAAACAACCATTATGTGTCACAAAATGAATCAACTGCTGAACCAAAAAGTCGTCTTGCCACTCATTTTAATGAGGTGGAAGGTAATAACATTAAGATAAACTATTTATTTATTCCTTAAACCTAAATGGTAATACGTACTACAATAACACTATTTGAAAAATAAATTTTAGATGGTAATTCAAGTTCTGATGAAGACGACCTTTTTGAAAATGATAACGATGAACATTTTAGACAGCCTAGGTACTTAATTCATTATTGGATAGACTTGCTGATATTTGTATATGGAAATGCTTATTATTTTTTATTTTTTTTTGTAAATAGTCACTTTTGTTCCTGAATATATAATTCGCTGATAAATGTGTCCCTGAAAGATGAAAATACAAAATTTAGTCCCCGAAAGTGTAAAAAGTGCGACAAATGTATCCGGTCGTTTACTTCCGGCCGTTAACGTTAATAAAATAGTCTACGTGGCACAGAGGGATGAATTTGTTACTAAAATGATTGTCAATGTGGTCATGCTGACTAGATTAGACAAAAATGTCAGTAACATTCCATTTTTTGATGTAAATGTCAGTAATTTTTTGTTGGACGAAAATGTAAATATTTTTTTATTGGAGAAAATGCCAGTAATTTTTTATACTTAAATGTCAGTAAATTCCATTGGACCAAAATGTCAATAAGTTATCATTATTGGATGAAAATGTCAGTAATTCTTTATTGGACCTAAATATAAGTATTTTTCTAATGAACTATTTTGTTAGACCCGAAATTTCATTTCATTTAAGGGTAAAATATAATTCTAGGGTAAATTTTCGTCATTTTTTATCGTTACAAACATAGTATTACAATAATCACTTAAAATAATATATTGGCAAACATAATTTAAAACAAATATAATAATAATGATAATATTGATTATCAACCATAATTTGTTTGTCATAATAGAAAATATCCAAAATAAACATTGTAACAATGTACCAATTATTACAAATTTTTCCAAATTATAATAATTTGTCACAATCTACTATAAATAAAAGATAAATATATCTCATATTTCACTTTTTTGAATCTTGGCAATTTTATTAATGGTGATGAACAGAAGTTAACGGACGGATATATTTATCGCAATTTTTACACTTTCGGGGACTAAATTTTGTATTTTCATCTTTTAAAGACGCATTTGTCAACTAATTACACATTCAGGGAAAAAGTGGCTATTTACCCATTCATATTCCCAGAGAGTGGGAAGACAGAAAGTCAAGAAAATATTATATGGAAAATATGTCCCTATGTTGGCAATTAGAAATGGTCACATTGGCAATCATTTTAGTGATAAATTCATCCCTCTGTGCCACGTAGGCTATTTTATTAACGGTGATGGACGGAAGTTAACAGCAGAATATATTTATCGCACTTTTTACACTTTTAGGGACTAAATTTTATATTTTCATCTTTAGGGATGCATTTGTCAGCGAATTACACATTCAAAAACAAAAGTGACTATTTACCTATCTTTTTTTTAGTGTATATTGATATTGGACATCCTGACTTCACATGTAAACATTGTGAAGTAGCATATATTTAGTATCAAGAAAGAACCAAAAATGACAAAAACACCTTAAATCCAAAATTTCAATTGACATTCTTGACCAATCCACCAAATGTTCTTAAGCATCTTCTTTTTGATGATGATACACCCAAGAGCAAGAAATTTCAGCAAAATATTTGAGCCTATAATATGATGTTTGCATTCACTTATTCTAAAGCAAAACATGATATTCAACAATAGCAAAGGACCTCCTACAATCATAATACAAGGCCAATCATGTCACTTGATCGACATCATGTTACCTGTGTTCGATAGTGCTCCAATGTTTGCGCAACTTTATATCTATGATACTGAGAATGAGATACAAAATAGGATTGAAGGTTCAAGGTAAAAAAAATTATTATCTTTGCAACACTGCTTCATTAATACTATTTCATTATCTCCAATTAGATATCTTTGAAATTCCAAAAATTGTTGTCTAATTAAAAAAGTTTTATTATTTGGAAAACATATGTCACACTACTAAAAAAAAGGCTTTCTACATCGCTCCATTAACATCGGTTATTGCAAAAACCAATGTTAACGAAAGCGCGGTGACATTTTTGTAATTAAATGAAGTTACTTAACATCGGTTTAGCAAAACCGATGTTAACTACTTCATGTTAAAATCGGTTATTTAAAAAACCGATGTTAGCATGATGTTAAGATGAATATGGTAACATCGGTTTTGGCAAAACCGATGTTAACTTGATAGAGTAAACATCGGTTTTCTCAAAATCGATGTTGAAAACCGATGTTAAGGAATTGATCTTAATATCGATTTTTTAAAAACCGATATAACCTATATGATTTCCAAAACCGATGTTAACTATATTTAGTTAACATCGGTTATCCTTAAAAAACCGATGTTGTTATGTTTATAAGTTAAAACATTGGCATTTCACAACCCGTGCGCTCGAAAACCTTGCAGTCGCTGTTCTCTTTCTCCTCCCGCCTGAAATCTGCCAGAAACCGCTCCCTCGACACCCACATTGTCCCACATTGTTTTCAATACTGCCGGAAACCCCTCGCTCGAACCTACAGAACCCCCTACACTGCTCTTGGAAGTGTGGCTCGAAGAAACTTTACATACACTCTTGGTACTAGGGTGCTGAAACACTCGTGGGTGCTCAAAGCTCAAAGCTTTCTCCGCGAGGTACGTAGGTCAACTTCGTGTATGCTATGTTTTCGTGGGTGTTCATGTTTTATTGATGATAATAATAATAATACGTCTTCAGTTGCAGTATTGCTGATTGAGGTACGAGGAAAGCTTCAAGTTTCATGCCATTTTGTTAGATCTCACTGCCATTGTCACTGTTTGGGTTCGAGGTAAGCTTGGTCTTTTTTTCATTTGTAGTTTAGTTAGGAAACATGTTGAAGTTTGTCTCTGTTAAATCTATAGACTACTTGGAGCACCAGTAGCGATAACTAGTGATAAGGATCCTGTTATTGTGAGTAATTTAGCTCACTATCTCATTATTTTGCATTAAGCAGGTTCATAACAAGTTACTGACACTTCTTGTAATTATTTTGAAGTTTGGGGCACTTGTTTGGTATGTCACAATTTTTCCAAATGCCTTCCATATAAATTTTTTTGATATATAACTTATAGTGTGGTGTATGCACGCATTAAGTTACCATAGCATAAATATGATGTGGCATAAGCAGGAGTAAGCCTATTTTAGGGAAAATTCTAACATAGATTCAATTATATGTGCCCTGGAGAAAAATAGTTACAATGGTTATAGAATTAGTTAGAGGGCATTATTAATTGTTAGAATTGTAAACCAGAATTGGAGAATTCTCCCCTTATTTTGTTTAGATCCACTGTTTTTCTTTTTGTCTTTGTTCTATTCTTCAATTCTGGTTCATTGATTCATAACACCCAGTCTGGTAGTACCATACTGAAATTAGTAGAAGACTTTTCCCGTTTCAGTTTTGTTAGGTCCCACAGTTTTGCTGATTTCTTCAACTTGGTTTAGGTACATACTTGTCAGTTTGTAATGGTTTTTTTTGAACTGCAAAATTAAGTTATATTAATAGATAAAAAGTACCAGGGGTACTACATACAACACAGGAGAGAGATCTCCTGAAAAAGATACAAAAGACAGCAACCCAACAAAAACCACCACAGACCCAACCCTACAGAGAAATTCTATATAAAAGCTAAGGACATTGCTGAGGACCATTGGTGAAAAGGAACATTGAAATCCTTTTCCCACCCCTTCAGCCAAGACCAAGTGAGGAAATTTGTATTGTCCACCAGCTTAGAGATATCAAAAGACTGATCATGAAACACCATGTCATTTCTGAGTTTCCAAATTGACTTTGTAGCAGCCAACCACCATATTTTCCATCTTCTATTGATTTCCTTCCTTCCTGCTGTAGTTGAGTGCTGAAGAAAGTTATCCATCGGGCTATAGTGGAGGACTCTATCTTCCCTAACCCATGAATTGAATTCCCACCACAAAGGCAAGACTTTACCACATGTGAAGAACAGATGAGAGGCGGACTCAGGTAGGCTTTGACAGAAGGGAAAGAGATCATTGTCAATCTCAACTTATGTCCTAGATAGGTTATCCTTAGTAGGAAGCCTATCCCAAAGCAATCTCCAAGCAAATGATAAAGCTTTAGGAGGGATTTTAATATCCCAAAGCTGTTGGAAACCCAGACATTGGGCTTCAGAAGACTGCTCAGCTTTAATAATGTTGTATGCAGATTTGGTAGAAAAGATCCCATTAGATTCAGCTCCCCACACCCAAGTGTCCTTCAGATTAACATTTAGGCTGATTGCTGCAATTTGGTCAATAAATATTGAAGCTATCCCCATCTCACTGTCAAACAAATTTCATCTCCAAGAGAAAGTCCATTCCCACCCATTTTCAAAGAAAGAGCCCATATCTGCCACAAGCTGTAATCTTTGGGAAGAAATTTGATATAATTATGGAAATTGATCTTTAAGAGGTATCCCACCATCACCCAAGAATCTTCCCAGAAAAGAATCTGATCTCCCCTACCCACCTTCCAAGAAAACTGTTTAGAGACATCAACCATACTCGGATGTTGATTAATAGACCTTAGGTCAGACCACCATTGAGAGAAATACTGCTTTGATGGCCCTTGTTCCAAGCCTCTCCATCCCTTGTATTTAGAGACCAGGATCCTGCTTCAAAGCTTATCTAATTGGTGAAACATCAACCATTTCCATTTAATTAGGAGAGCATTGTTGAGGACCTTAATGTCTTTGATCCCCAAACCTCCCAAATCTCTAGAGGCACACACCTGTCTCTAAGCTACCCAAGCTATCTTCTTCCCTTCAAAGCTACCACCCCAAAGAAATTTCCTTTGAATGACAGTTAGCCTATTAATCACTGCTGTAGGGGCCCTGAAAAAAGACAAATTGAACACAGGCAATGTTGTTAAGACAACATTGATTAGAGTAATTCTACTAGCCATCAAAATGCTTCTCTGGTTCCATTTATTCAACCTAGCCTCAAATTTTATGATTATAGGTTCCCACACCACCTTTCTTCTCAGATTAACTCCAATTGGCAGCCTTATGTAGCAGAAAGGAAAATGAAGTAGGGCACAGTTTAAGTAATTTTTCCAGTTTGTAATGATTAGAGTAATTTTGTCAGTTTGTAATGGTGTTAGTATATGTCAGGTAATATACCAGAGATATATAAGTGCCTTCATTTCTGGTGTAACCACAAACAGATCATAAAAAATGAAAACCTATGTAGTAAATATGTATGTTTATAGTTGAAATGACTTAGGTATTTTGTAATGTTCATGATAGGGACTATGTGCATAAAGGAAGAAATAAGATAAAAAAGAGAAATTCGGCTACAATGCTTAGTGTCATACCCTAATTTCGTCCGGGGACCTTTGCTCGATGACGTGCGACCATTCTTTGGTCCTCGTGAGGCGCTTGGCACCCATCATTAGGCAATTTGTGAAATTCCAGGACATGCCGAAAAACCAAAAAAATATTGATGCACAATCCGTAAGTTTCCGTGACACACCGGAAATCAAATGGAAGCATCGTTGCATAATTAAGTGAGGTTCCGTAACATTCCGTAAGTCAAAAAGGGGATGATTATGTAATCCGCAAGGTTCCGTAACATTACGGAAAGAAAACAAGTATCGTTACGAAATTCGTAAGTTTCCGTAACTTTACGAAAAAAGAATCACCAAAAAACAGCAGAGGGGGGTGTACTTAGTAAAAATGGGGGTGCAAATAGCACCCAGGCCCACTTGGGCCCTCCGGAATATTCCTCCAGAAGGCGGTTGCTTCTGGAGGAAGCAACCCTGCTCGCCTGGGCGAGCTGGGCGGCAACCACCTCCCCTATTTTGCTATAAATAGGGGAGGAAAGCAAGAAGGAAAGGGTTCAGCCCCTTAGGCACTTCTCTCTCTTTCGAATTTGCTTGGAAAAATTGTTTCCGTGAAGAAAATCTAAGCCGAGGCGCTTCCGAAACGTTTCCGTAACGTTTTCCGTGAGGAATCTCGCAAAGGTTTCAACCGTTCTTCGACGTTCTTCATTCGTTCTTCATCGTTCTTCGATCTTCAACGGGTAAGTACCTCGAACCAAGCTTTTCGATTCATTCTATGTACCCGTAGTGGTCCACATTGTGTTTCGTGCATTTTTATTCTCGTTTTGTTTACTTTTTATACCCCCTGTTGACGTGCTTAAGCCATTTTACTTAAGTCATTTCTCGCTTAACTTAAAAATAAAATAAATTTCCACCGAACGTTTGAATTGTATTATCCATTAACTTCGGTTAAAATAAATTCCGACCGTTCGGTCGTGCCGTAACCACGTTGGAAATCAAAAAGAGGTAAAAAATAATATAATAATCAAAAAGACATCTTTTAGTAAAATAAAGCGGAAAATCAATCGGACGTTTTCTCTTTGGGATTTCTCATTCTTAATCGAATTGATTAATAACTAAAGTGAAACTAAAGGCTAAAATCAATTCGCCTAGTCAAGCTCGTCCATAAAAATAGGCTTTTGAAGTTCGTCATTTCAATTTCTCACTAAGTAAAATGGATCATTTTTAAGGTCCAACGCCTTAAAATGATCACCACTTAAGTAAAAAAGAATCACTTGATAAAAAAGAACTACGTAGGTCTGATTTTCTCATCCCAAATTGAGGAATACGTAGGAGCAAAGGGAAACACCCTTGTCGACCACAAAAAAGAAAAAAATATAAAAAGGGTATAAAGGATATAAGAACATAAAAGGGAACATAAAAATCAAAGTCATGTTTGCACATTCGATTAAAGGCTGCCGTCCCTTGGGACGGGCGTGTGGGGTGCTAATACCTTCCCCGTGCGTAAATACAACTCCCGAACCTTTCACTAAAAAGTTCGTAGATCGCGTCTTTTCCGGTTTTTCCGACGTTTTCCTCAAATAAACGTTGGTGGCGACTCCGCGCGTATTCCTTTCGTGGAACACGCATCCCGCGAGTCTCGCGTCGCCCTCCCACCGAAGGGTAGGTTGCGACAGTTGGCGACTCCACTGGGGACTGTTTTTAGAGAGTTAGGCCATTTAATCTTGTGCAAATGCTTTACCATGACTTACTCCTTTGTTGTTTTCCTTCATTATGTACTTGTGTATATAAACTCTTTGTTGCTTTTAGTGCGTTTTAAAATGTATGCATGAGGTAAATATTTATTCATTTGATGCACACAAACACCAACACTATTTGCACACACTGTGAGTGAAAAAGGGCCCTATACCCGGGTTCATGGGAACATAAGGAGTGGAGGTGAATCTGTGATCATGCTAGGTCTCCGACTTGCTTGATTACAGTGAACCCTCATCTAGAGCTTTTCTCTTTGAAAACCTATTGTTGCTAGTAGTCCCTACTGCTACAATATGTTCTTCAAAGGGGATGATACCTCTAGAAACCATCAAGAGAGATATGACTACCTTGGGGGTTATCACTAAATGCCTAGTTAGTTCTCTCCCTTATAGGTCCCTTAAATAGGGGCACGAGCAGACACGCTGCGTGCCATTTTTCACACTGCCATGCATAAATATCATATACCCTTTTGCTTATGTTCAGTAAATATCGTCATACTGTGTACATTCCCGCATTGTGTCTTTTGCATAGGCATCGCATATGGGTTCTGTCTTGATCCCTTCTGTAAACAAACCAACGGAGGGTCCGTGTCGCCTTCTTAAAAACGTGCGTTGGGGCATTCTGCTACCCCTAGACGTCGTATCTAAGAAGGGGACAAATTCCCCGGACCCCCGCTTTTCTAGATTGCATCTGTGTCATATGCATTCCATCATGCATTCATCCATCCCACCCATGATAGATGTCGGAGTTTTGATTCGCACTAGATTTTATTTCACTTTAGTAAAACATGGGATCAAGTCAAAAGCCTTCGTTTAAAAAGAGGTTCTATCAAGTCAAAATCAAGAGCTTAGAGGTCACTAGTTTACGAGAGTTGGGGCAATTAATGGGTCAACTTCAACGGCAAGCCTTCCGCAAAGCCTATGGTAAGATTTGGGACCTAGCTAGGGTAGAAGTCTCCACAGAGTCCATTGCCTCCCTTGCCCAGTATTATGATCATCCGTTGAGGTGCTTCACTTTTGGGGACTTCCAACTATCACCCACGGTGGAAGAATTCGAAGAAATCCTAGGATGTCCTCTAGGAGGAAGGAAACCATACCTCTTCTCAGGGTTCTATCCCTCATTAGCTAGAATTTCTAAAATATTCCAAATCTTGGCGAAGGAATTAGACCACCAAAAGCAAGTCGAAAATGGGGTGGTCAGGATACCGAGAAAATGTTTGGAGGCAAAAGCAAGAATCTTGGCAGGTAGAAACGAATGGGCCCCGTTCATAGACGTTCTCGCACTGTTGATCTTTGGAGGAGTCCTCTTTTCGAATGTGGATGGGTTGGTGGACCTGGCAGCAATCAACGCTTTTCTCGCCTATCATAACCACAAGGAAAGCCCGGTTGTCGCTATGCTAGCCGACCTATATGACACGTTCGACCGGGGATGTGAAAAGAGCAGCGCAAGAATTGTTTGTTGTGCACTGGCTCTCTATGTGTGGTTAGTTTCACACCTCTTTCTCCAAGAAGGTAGGCCCGTCTATCCGCTACAAGGTCACCGCTCGTGCGTCGAAAAAGGAAAGGCGAATTGGGACCAACTCTTGGCTAGCATGGAGGGGCGTCTGTTAATTGGTTCCCTCGCTAGAAGGAAGGAAGAATCAGGATTCTATCTTAATGCGAAGGATGTCCCATGAGAGGAGTGCCATCAGACGAAAGCATCACGCCTTTCATCGCACGAGGTTTCAGTGACCACAATGCAAAGGTACTCCAAGGAGTTCGCAAGGCATGGGATGCGGCATGAAGAAAGGACAGAGAGCTTAGGGGAAGCAGTAATGGGATCATCGGTGGCTATCATAAGTGGCTGAGAGTCCGGACACAAGGATTGGATTGGCTCCCAAATCTAAAGACTGTGAGAGACGATGAGGTTAAAGCTTCGGAAGAAAGTGATGAGGTACAAGCCCAAAAGGCAGAGCTTGAAAGAGCCTGGGTAGTCGAAGAGAAGTTCAAGTCCATAGCCATCAAAGTCTGAAAAGAGTATGATGAACTAAGGGATGTCAATATGGCCACCGATGAAGCCTTGGAATGAGAAACCAAGAAGGCCCGAAAGGAAGAACACGACCAAAGCAAAGTTTTGAGGGGCTTTATAGGGCAGCAATAGTGAGCTCAAGCTCCGAAGAGGTGAAAGGAATCATCACGGGTCAAAGGCATGATCTTGAAGGACGAGCTAAAGGTTTTCCTTAGGTCGAAAAGAAATTTGTCCCAACAGTTAAGCGAGACTGAAGGGAATATGTGGGCCATCATCGATAAGTGCAAAGAGAAGCTAAATCTAGCGGCGACTCACGAGCAAAGGCTAGAGGATGAGTACGCCAAGATATCAGCAGAAAGGGAAGTAAGGGAAAGGGTAATTGATTCATTGCACCAAGAGGCAACAATGTGGACGGACCGATTTGCTCTTACTTTGAACAGGAGTCAAGAACTTCCCCCATTGCTAGCCAAGGCCAAAGCAGTGGCGGACACCTACTCCGCCCCCGAGGAGATCCACGGACTTCTCAGCTATTGTCAGCATATGATAGACTTAATGGACCATATGATTAGAAACCGCTAGGAAGTTTGTATTGTCGCTCAGATCTTGACTAGTTATAACTTTTTGAAAAAAATGAGTTTATCCCACGTTTTTACTCCAAAAATC
The DNA here is from genome assembly GCF_004193775.1 of Glycine soja. Taxonomy (NCBI): domain Eukaryota; kingdom Viridiplantae; phylum Streptophyta; class Magnoliopsida; order Fabales; family Fabaceae; genus Glycine; species Glycine soja. The sequence goes on along the minus strand of NC_041002.1, from coordinate 32,179,839 downwards.
AGTGTGAATCAAGTCACTCCCACATTTTATCTCTAGCATGCATTGTATGTTGGTCTCGTCCTTTGTCACGGGAAGCCGGAAGGTCCATATCACCTTCTTAATTGTACACATGGGGCACTGCGCCCCCAAATGCGCAAGTAAGAAGAGATAATTTTCCGGGCTCTCGTGTCCGTAAAATGCATTCATATCATGCATCGCATAAGCATCTCTTCATAACATCATAATGGACATATCCTGCATTTGTCCGTTATCATATTCCAGCCTCACATTTTGCATGAGTCATGGCATCATCATGCATATGCGTTCAAAAAACTTTTTAATCTGCAAAATTGCATACCATTTGTTTTCATGTTTGCTCATCCTTGTGTTTTCCTCTACAAAAGCAAAAAAGGGGAAGCGTGAAACTTCACACTACATTCTTAGTTGCATGTGTTAGGCACCATGAGCCAACCATGTTGGGATCATAAACCCATTTCTAAAAAAAAAAAAAAAAAACACACAACAACAAAACAAAATAATTGAACATGGTACCTAATGCATGGTTAACTAGGAAATAGTGTTTCTTCGGGCATCTCAATTTCATAATTACATTTCCCATGCACGGCTTAAAGTATGCCCGAGTCATTCATCCCTATGAAGTGTTGTTGAAGTATTGGCGATCAAAATTGCCATTCCCTGGGTTATGGGGTTGAACCAAGCTCATGCTTTTTCGAAAAAAGTTCATCAAATCAAGTTGAAGAATGGAAGTAACTATCTTGCAAAAATTGGGGCAAAAGATGAATCGAGTCACATCACTGCTTCGTCTACTGCCAAACATATTTAGGATTGTTGATGTCCCTGTTACTTCCAGTTTCACCTTGACAAAGATGTCATAGACCATGTGGAAAATCTAAATTGATTCAACCCCATATCCTGCACAATACTTCAACTGTACATCATTCGCATACATCCATGCTTTTCATTGGTTGCATTGCTCATTGCATTCTTTCCTTGAAAAAGAAAATAAAAATAAATAAATAAATAAAATAAAATAAAAATGATCTTAATCATTGTTATCAAAAAGAAAAGGACACGCTTTACGGCGCCCTTGCCGAACTCGTGCTAGAGCTAGAGTAATGGGTGAAGCAGAGGAGGTGCAAGAGAAGATGAAGGCCGACATGGAGGCCATGAAAGAGAAAATGGCCACAATGATGGAGGCCATGATGAGCGTGAAGAAGATAACGGAAGCCAATGCGGTTGCAATTGCCGCTACCAGCGCTGTCGCTAAGGTGAACCCGATGCTCCCATCTGGCCTCAAGCAAATGAATCATCCAACCTCAAATATGGTAGGCAAAGATTTGGGAAGTACAGATGACCCCATGATGTGCAAATTCAAAACAAGCACGCCTTCCCGCCATATGGTTTGCCTCCCAAACTATACACCACCCAATGTGGTGCACATTCCCAATGAGGATGTCAATAACTCCACTCCCATACTCATTAAGAGCCAACAACCTCAATCTGATCATGCACATGTCTCTCGACCCATGGAGGAGACACATGAAATTCCCCACCACGATCTAGCCAACTTCGAGCCTTGCCTCGGATATGCTGCTGAAGGGCAAGCAGTTGGTGGTATACCCCTGCAAAACACTTTGGAGGGCCCTCAATATCATCCACAACCACAACCCTCACGTTCCACAGCGGTTAAAAACCCTCATGACTATGGCAGGAATGGGAAAGTTGGATCATCTAGAGGAAAGGCTCAGGGCCATTGAAGGAGGTGAAGATTATGCCTTTGCTAACCTAAAAGAGTTGTTCCTAGTACCCAATATCATCACCCCTCCCAAGTTCAAGGTGCTGGACTTTGACAAGTACAAGGGGACTACTTGTCCCAAGAACCATCTAAAGATGTATTGTCAGAAGATGGGGGAATACGCAAAAGATGAGGAATTGCTGATACATTCCTTCCAAGAAAGTCTTACTAGGGTAGCTGTTACCTGGTACACTAACTTGGAACCTTCCCGAGTCCATTCTTGGAAGGACCTAATGGTTGCCTTTGTTAGGCAGTATCAGTACAATTTTGATATGGTTCCGGATAGGATGCAACTACAGAACATGTGCAAAAAGGGGGACGGATCATTCAAAGAACACGCCCAAAAGGTGGAGGGATCTGGCGGCCCAGGTGGTACCCCCAATAATGGAAAGGGAGACGATAATCGTGATGGTAGACACATTATCAGTACTCTACTATGAAAAGATGGTGGGCTGCGCACCCTCAAAGCTTTGCAGATTTGGTCTTCGCCAGTGAAAGGATCAATGTGGGTCCGAAAAGAGGCAAATTTGATCATCCTACTAGGACGACTGAGAAAACTGGGGCAAATAAAGAGGGTGAGAAAGAGGGAGAAACCCATGCTGTGACTGCCATTCCTATACGGCCAAGTTTCCCACCAACCCAACAATGTCATTACTCAGCCAATAACAAACCTCCTCCTTACCCACCACCCAGTTATCCACAAAGGCCATCCCTAAATCAACCACAAAGCCTGTCTACCGCACTTCCAATGACGAACACCACCTTTAGCACAAACCAAAAAAAACACCAACCAATAAATGAATTTTGTAGTGAGAAAGCCTGTAGAATTCACCCCAATTCCAGTGTCCTATGCTGACTTGCTCCCATATCTACTTGATAATTCAATGGTAGCCATAACCCTAGCCAAGGTTCATCAACCTCCATTTCTCCGAAAATACGACTCGAACGCAACGTGTGCTTGTCACGGAGAAGCCCCGGGGCATTCCATTGAGCATGGTAGGGCTCTGAAGCGTAAGGTGCAAGGTCTAATTGATGCGGGCTGGCTGAAATTTGAGGAGAATTGCGTGTAAATCCTGATATTGACAAGAGATGCCACACATGGGGCAATTTTGAAAGCTGTTGTTAGGTATGACTCATCAGGGTTTCCAAGTTTATGCCATTATTGTAAACCACAGCTACAATGTTAAATGAAATGGATAAAGTTGATATCTTTGTCCCTCATCCTCTCACAAACGCATGTTTGCTTATTCAACTTTCACCGGAATGTGGGTGTAAGCCATTGGTCTGTTTGCTCAAGCAACCTGCGCTCCTAAGTGTTGACTTCCAAGACCGTTCAATCAGAGATTACTCGTCTTGCACGTTGGTGGGGGTGCCGTAAAAAAATGAGTAAAGTTCAAAACAAACAAGTTTCAAAATAAAATAAAATAAAAGTGTTCAAAAAGAAAAAAAAAAAACATTTGATTGACTGTGCTTTCAAGACGTTCATGTGACCTCATTTTATCATCCTGGAAAGTTTGTCTTTTTAGAGAGAAGTGAGTTATCAAGAATAGGATGTTGGACAAATGGCCTTAGTTACCTTGAGAAGAAGAGGGGATTGAATTAAGATACGAATATTATTCCCCAATTAAACTTTCACTCTCTCCTTTCGGATTAACAATGCACATAGGGACAACCCTTCCCTTGTGTTCAAGAATCCTCTACTACAAGAGACCTATGGTCTCTTAATCCCTTTTCAGAAATAAGAAGAAGAAATCTCTCTTAAAAGGGATAGATTGTACAATGAAGACCAATCAAAATTCATTATTGAATATGCAAGTGGTTGACCAAGGAATCTTTTTGAGAGGATAAGACATTTCAGTTCAGAAAAACTCTTGATCTTTCGAGAGGATAAAACTGTTTGGGCAATGAAAACACTCTTTAAAACATTTGAATGGCCGTTCATAAAACATTTGAATAGATATGTCTCTTGGAAATTATTTTCTGAAAATCCCCTCTGGTAATCAATTACAAGACTTACGTAATCGATTACAGGTTTTAAAAATTTGAATAAAAAACATTTTTAACTACTGGTAATCAATTACCGGAGAGCAAATCTCAATTTGAAATGATAGAATTCTTTGGTCAAACCTTTTGTTTTTTCAATTTGGAAACTTCTTCCAAAAGATTCTAGAAATCAACTTGATCATATATCTTGACTTTCTTGGATTCTTGTCTTGAATAAAACTTAGAAGCACTTGATCCTTTAGCATCATCAAGACATCAAAACATCTTGCTTCTACATAGGAGTCATTTGACTTAATCCATCAACTGAAAGATCCTTCAATTATTTCTCGTCCTTGGAAAATTCTTTTTGCAAGAATCAATTGCTTCTTTCTTTCTTCCTCACTACGAGGTCGTGAAAACAAGACAACACTTGGTACCTCTAAGCCCTACACTGGGGCAACGAAAGGCACCATGCAAAAACCTCAAGCGAACCTAGGGGCAGATTAGAAGTTCTCACCCAATAGGTTCCCTCCTACAAGGTCATGACGAAAGACAACGATTGGTACCTCAAAGCCTTACACTGGGGCAATGAGGGGCACCGTTCATGAGCCTCAAGTGAACATAGGGGCCGATCAAAAGTTCTCACCCATCGAGGTTTTTAACAAAAAAAAGGGGGACAAGCCCTGGAATTTCAATAGATTGATTAATTATCAAACGACTCCATTCCCGTCACTCCAAAACGGTCAAGTGACTAAATCAAAAAGAACATACACTCTGAGGGAGTTCCCGGAGAGATTTGCAAAAAGATAGGATGAGGTTGCATGAATTATCACCTTTTTCAAAAAGGCAGTCAATCTGTGTTTTCCAAAAAAAAAAAAAAAATCAAATCAAAATCAAAATCACAAAATAGGGAAAGAATGCGATGAACATTGTACAACTTTCCATTACATTGCATTGTTTCATATAAAGTCTGCATTTACCCAAATTTCACAACAAAGGTTGCATGCATTTGCATCCCTCAAAATCATGTTAACTACATATTTTCCCTACATCTAAATGTCCAAATCTTTTGAATTTGGGATGACCGGCTCTCTCGATGAGTCGATCTCTTGCTTTCTCATAAGGGTGGACCCTTGGGTACTAGTTACCCTCACCGTTGAGAGGACTACACGTCCTCGCCTTGAGAGGACTACACGTCCTCACCATCGGAGGGCTGCATGCCCTCACCTCCAGAGGACTACATGTCCTTGCCTTGAGTGGGCTACACGTCCTCACCTTGGGTACTAGTACCCTCACCTTAAGAGGGCTACACGCCCTCGCCATCAGAGGACTGCATGTCCTCACCTTCGTAGGGCTACACGCCCTCACCTTGAGAGGACTACACGTCCTCGCCAACAAAGGGCTGCATTCCCTCACCTTGAAGAGGACTACACATCCTCGCCAACAGAGGGCTGCATGCCCTCACCTTTATAGGGCTACGTGTCCTCATTTTCAGTGTGCTCCACATCCACACCTTAAGAGGATTTAAGGTCCTCTGCCCTTAAATTCTTAACCGAGACTTTCACTCCCGGTTAAGGGGCCAGTAGTTTCCTTTTAACGGTTCCTAGGCCACCCCCTGATATTGGAGGAGGGCCAACTGTGCAAGCACAACCAGAAAGGGAGGCTATCACACAGCTACTATGCATACCGAGGCAAGATTTCACCCGTGCCGCTGCAAAGAGACGAGTGCGGATCATGCGCACCAACATGACCACTCTTACACAGATATAGATGACATTACTACTTAGCAACATTCTGCCCAGCGACCGCATTGCCAATCTCCCCCTGCAAAAGTATCAGTTGGTCTGTGTCGTCCCGACGTGGGTAAGTATGCATATGGTTCAACTGATTTCTGATACCATCTATTGTTTGCAGGGATCGCACCCACAAAGACACCCAGTGGACCCGAAAAAGTCAAACAGGGCCCTGGGGTTTCCAGCTCTGGTTACGGGCCTCTATCAGTCCTACAGGGTGCCCGTACCCCCCCGGCAAGGTCACGTCATCATAGGTAAGTATGCACATCGCTCAACTGATTTCTGATTTCATCAATTGTTTGCAGGGATCGCACCTGCAAGACACCCAGTGGACCCGAAGAAGTCCAACAGGGTCTTGGAGTTGTCAAGCTCTAATTACGAGTCTCTGTCAGTTCTACAGAGTACCTGTAACCTCCAGCAAGGGCATCAGGCCCCCTACTGATCGAGCTTTCATCAAGAAGTACTGCGTCCCTAGGCAGGCGCAGGGCGAAACACCACAGCAGCATTGGGATGGCCGGTAGCGGGCAATAGACACACCGCCACCACCTCTAGAGTTCACCTCAGCTCATCCGCAAAAAGGTTAGAGCGTTGCCTACGACACATGGCCGACCAGCAGGCTACCAAGTCCAAAGCCAAAGGTAAGCAAAGTACTAGGTCAGTGACTGACAAGTCATAAGGCGTCCAGCTAAAGACGTTAAAGAAGCGCTACTAGGAGGCAACCTAGTACCTTTTGAATCTATGCTTGTTATTTGATCACTTTTTATAGTAGGACGCACCTAGTTGCTCATGATCCTGGGGATTTAAATAAAACGAGCACAAGCTCGGAAGGTAGTCATACCTCACAAAATATATATATGTATGTTTAGGTAAAAAGATGCCTTAGATATGCATGTATGTAAACAAAAACACACTTCATATATATATGTATGTTTAGGTAGCAAGATACCTTAGATATGCATGTATGTAGCAAAAAGATACCTCACAAAATATATATATGTATGTTTAGGTAGCAAGATACCTTAGATATGCATGTATGTAGCAAAAAGATACCTCACAAAATATATATATGTATGTTTAGGTAGCAAGATACCTTGGATATGCATGTATACAGCAAAAATACCTTACAAAACATATATATGTATGTTTAGGTAGCAAGATACCTTGGATATGCATGTATATAGCAAAAATACCTCACAAAAATATACACATGTTTAGGTAGCAAAATACCTCATAAAAAAAAAAAAAAAAACAAGAAAAAGAAATAAACAAATGATAATGATAAGAAGAAAAAAAAAAGGAGAGAAAAAAAGAAAAATAAGTTGTCTAGCTGAAAAACCAACATGCTTTTGAAAAGAGATGACTTCCAACTCTTCTTCGAAAAAAATTCATTGATCATAACTAGTTTTTGGAAAAAATGTGTACACCTGAAGGGTGAATGCTGTGAAGATTTTCCCAGACGCCCGAAATGGACTCGGATGAATGCACAAATTGATAAAAGAACATATTTTGGAAACATTGGGTTGATTTAAAATAGAGGAAATGAATCCTGAGCCCTAGCATCACATGACCATAAAAATTTGACACTTGAGTGTCCGCATAGGTGCATGCACGACCAGTTTTGCATAAAGTTTCCAAATCATCATTTTTGCATTTTGTGTCATGGAAATAATGTGGGGCATCCCTTTTATCCTTGAGCCAAACCAAACCCCGACATGTATCATGTCTAGCCATTCTACAAACCTTGAGCCAAAATCCTGACTCACCATAATCCTTACCCTCGGAAGCAAAAAGAAAAGAAGGAAAATTTCCAATCAAAGAGAAAGCAAAAAAAGAAAAGAAAGGAAATTCCCAATCAAAGAGTGGGAGAAAGCAAAAAGGAAAGAAAGGAAATTCCCAATCAAAGAGTGGGAGAGAGCAAAAAGGAGAGAAAGAAAAAAAGAAAAGAAGAAGAAGAAGGAAAGAAAGCCCCTGATCGGGGATCTAAGGAAAGACAGAAGGGATATGCAGAGAGGTCTTTGGACCGGACAATATCTGAACAATACAGAATTGTCACCAAATGAACAAAAAAGAAGGAAAGGAAACCACGACCTAAAATGGTCTTCTCCCTTTGATTACCAACCAAAATCCCGTGCGCTAGCGACTTTTTTTTCTCGCCCCGCACTAAACAAAAAAAAAACAGAAAAAGAAAAAGCCAGAAAAATCAAAAGCCAAAAACACACAAAAGCCGAAAAAAAAAACCACCAAAAGAACCCATTCCCAAGGGAAGCCCTATCGATCCATGATCACGCATGTAATTTTTGATTTGATAGGAAATAATTTGCAAAGTCAAGTCATGACATATCTATGGTTCGGAATTAGGATGAAACACTTACCTGTGCAAGATTGATACACTTTGAGTGATTTTCTTCTATTTTTGTCGAACCCAGTGTTTCCTCTAAATGGTCATTTAGAAACGAAATGCTAACATCCAAAATCTCATTTATGGTTATGGGAGATTTCATCAGCAGACTCTCCTTCCCCGGTAGGCGCATTGTTTTTCACTCAAAAAAGCATATGCTGCTCTAAATCAGTTGGAATATTTGTCTCTTTGCTAAAGCATGTTTGCATTTTAGTGGAGAAAACACCGAGACTTTTTCAAGTCTCACAAGTTATCCAGAACTACGTAGGTCTGAGTTCCTCATTGGAGGATACGTAGGAGCAAGAGCTTTGCTTTTGTCGGCCGCCCCATAATCTTTGTCATACTGACCCTGAGGTCATGTGACGTGCACCCTTGTATCATCCAGAGGCGGCGGGCCCGATGATACGCGGAGATACCTTACGGTTATCCGCACCCTTTTGTCATCCAGAGGCGGCGGGCCCGATGACAAGCAGAGACCAAGTTTGGTCATTCTGCACCCTTGTATCATCCAGAGGCGGCGGGCCCGATGATACGCGGAGATACCTTACGGTTATCCGCACCCTTTTGTCATCCAGAGGCGGCGGGCCCGATGACAAGCAGAGACCAAGTTTGGTCATTCTGCACCCTTGTATCATCCAGAGGCGGCGGGCCCGATGATACGCGGAGATACCTTACGGTTATTCGCACCCTTTTGTCATCCAGAGGCGGCGGGCCCGATGACAAGCAGAGACCAAGTTTGGTCATTCTGCACCCTTGTATCATCCAGAGGCGGCGGGCCCGATGATACGCGGAGATACCTTACGGTTATCCGCACCCTTTTGTCATCCAGAGGCGGCGGGCCCGATGACAAGCAGAGACCAAGTTTGGTCATTCTGCACCCTTGTATCATCCAGAGGCGGCGGGCCCGATGATACGCGGAGATACCTTACGGTTATCTGCACCCTTTTGTCATCCAGAGGCGGCGGGCCCAATGACAAGCAGAGACCAAGTTTGGTCATTCTGCACCCTTGTGTCATCCAGAGGCGGCGGACCCGATGATACGCGGAGATACCTTACGGTTATCCGCACCCTTTTGTCATCCAGAGGCGGCGGGCCCGATGATACGCGGAGATACCTTACGGTTATCCACACCCTTTTGTCATCCAGAGGCGGCGGGCCCGATGATACATGGAGATACCTTACGGTTATCCGCACCCTTTTGTCATCCAGAGGCGGCGGGCCCGATGACAAGCAGAGACAAAATTTGGTCATTCTGCACCCTTGTGTCATCCAGAGGCGGCGGGCCCGATGATACGCGGAAATACCCGAGTGGTTATCCGTATAAACATTCTTTTGCTATCTATAAGACAGAACGCTTGATAGCATGCAGAGGCTGACATAGTCTTCTGCACCTTTTGTTCCTCCGGGAACAACAAGTCATTTACATGCGGAAATTTCATGGTCGCCCGCGACTCTCGTCAATCGAGAGGAGCGAAATTAGTGTCATACACTAATTTTCGTCCGGGGACCTTTGCTTGATGACATGCGACCTTTCTTTGGTCCTTGTGAGGTGCTTGGCACCCATCATTAGGCAATTTGTGAAATTCCGGGAATGACAAGTCATGGTCACCCGTGACTCTCGTCAACCGAGAGGAGCGAAATTAGTGTCATACCCTAATTTTCGTCCGGGGACCTTTGCTTGATGACATGCGACCTTTCTTTGGTCCTTGTGAGGTGCTTGGCATCCATCATTAGGCAATTTGTGAAATTCTAGGAGCGACAAGTCATGGTCACCCGCGACTCTCGTCAACCGAGAGGAACGAAATTAGTGTCATACACTGATTTTCGGGGACCTTTGCTTGATGACATGCGACCATTCTTTGGTCCTTGTGAGGTGCTTGGCACCCATCATTAGGCAATTTGTGAAATTTTGGGAACAACAAGTCATTTGCATGTGGAGATTTTATGGTCCCCCGCGACTCTCGCCAAATCGAGAGGAACGAAATTAGTGTCTTATCTTTACTTTCCTTTTATCTCCAATAAAAGACAAGTAAAGAGGGGCAACTGTCATACCCTAATTTCGTCCGGGGACCTTTGCTCGATGACGTGCGACCATTCTTTGGTCCTCGTGAGGCGCTTGGCACCCATCATTAGGCAATTTGTGAAATTCCAGGACATGCCGAAAAACCAAAAAAATATTGATGCACAATCCGTAAGTTTCCGTGACACACCGGAAATCAAATGGAAGCATCGTTGCATAATTAAGTGAGGTTCCGTAACATTCCGTAAGTCAAAAAGGGGATGATTATGTAATCCGCAAGGTTCCGTAACATTACGGAAAGAAAACAAGTATCGTTACGAAATTCGTAAGTTTCCGTAACTTTACGAAAAAAGAATCACCAAAAAACAGCAGAGGGGGGTGTACTTAGTAAAAATGGGGGTGCAAATAGCACCCAGGCCCACTTGGGCCCTCCGGAATATTCCTCCAGAAGGCGGTTGCTTCTGGAGGAAGCAACCCTGCTCGCCTGGGCGAGCTGGGCGGCAACCACCTCCCCTATTTTGCTATAAATAGGGGAGGAAAGCAAGAAGGAAAGGGTTCAGCCCCTTAGGCACTTCTCTCTCTTTCGAATTTGCTTGGAAAAATTGTTTCCGTGAAGAAAATCTAAGCGAGGCGCTTCCGAAACGTTTCCGTAACGTTTTCCGTGAGGAATCTCGCAAAGGTTTCAACCGTTCTTCGACGTTCTTCATTCGTTCTTCATCGTTCTTCGATCTTCAACGGGTAAGTACCTCGAACCAAGCTTTTCGATTCATTCTATGTACCCGTAGTGGTCCACATTGTGTTTCGTGCATTTTTATTCTCGTTTTGTTTACTTTTTATACCCCCTGTTGACGTGCTTAAGCCATTTTACTTAAGTCATTTCTCGCTTAACTTAAAAATAAAATAAATTTCCACCGAACGTTTGAATTGTATTATCCATTAACTTCGGTTAAAATAAATTCCGACCGTTCGGTCGTGCCGTAACCACGTTGGAAATCAAAAAGAGGTAAAAAATAATATAATAATCAAAAAGACATCTTTTAGTAAAATAAAGCGGAAAATCAATCGGACGTTTTCTCTTTGGGATTTCTCATTCTTAATCGAATTGATTAATAACTAAAGTGAAACTAAAGGCTAAAATCAATTCGCCTAGTCAAGCTCGTCCATAAAAATAGGCTTTTGAAGTTCGTCATTTCAATTTCTCACTAAGTAAAATGGATCATTTTTAAGGTCCAACGCCTTAAAATGATCACCACTTAAGTAAAAAAGAATCACTTGATAAAAAAGAACTACGTAGGTCTGATTTTCTCATCCCAAATTGAGGAATACGTAGGAGCAAAGGGAAACACCCTTGTCGACCACAAAAAAGAAAAAAATATAAAAAGGGTATAAAGGATATAAGAACATAAAAGGGAACATAAAAATCAAAGTCATGTTTGCACATTCGATTAAAGGCTGCCGTCCCTTGGGACGGGCGTGTGGGGTGCTAATACCTTCCCCGTGCGTAAATACAACTCCCGAACCTTTCACTAAAAAGTTCGTAGATCGCGTCTTTTCCGGTTTTTCCGACGTTTTCCTCAAATAAACGTTGGTGGCGACTCCGCGCGTATTCCTTTCGTGGAACACGCATCCCGCGAGTCTCGCGTCGCCCTCCCACCGAAGGGTAGGTTGCGACACTTAGTGATAAAGCAGAAGGATAAGAATTGGAAATGAACTTAGCATAGTTGGCAGTAGAAACTTCAATTTGTGATTAACTCGGTGGTGGAGTTTTGAGGCATAAGTTAGAACACTTACACATAATATGTTGAACAATATTAAACTATTTAAATTTAATAAATAATAGTTTTAAAGAGGAAACAATCATTAGTATGTGCAATTTGTTTTGAGAGGAAACTGGTCTATGTCTTACATACATATAGACATACTAAACATCGGGGATTTTTAATCTTTTCAGGTGTCTATTCTTCCGCCTCTGGCTTTAATATTTGTGACTGGTCTTGCAGCACAATTAGCTTACAACTTGATTTCAAGAGGAGTTGAAGCCACTGTGGTATGAGAGCCACTGAAACATCATTTGTTTTTGTTGTTTATTATATGAATAATTACTACTTATGAATTATGATATGATATTAAACGTATTTCCTCATGATTAAGTTGACATCATTTTGTGTTAAGAAATGGAATTTCATGTTCTATAGCCATCCATCTCTATTGCTAAATTTTGCATCCAAATTGGCTGTATACATAATACATCTTTACAGTAAAGACAACTACACCTTACTGGATGTAGACAGTAGACACAGTAGATGTTGTGGCTATTGACCCAATTTAACATGTCAATGACAACTGACAAATTATTAGAACATGCCTATCCTAACTGTTATTAATTTCTTGGCTGCTTGAACATTTTAAATATATATATATATATATATATATATATATATATATATATATATATATATATATATATATATATATATATATATATATATATATATATATATATATATATATAGGTTCGAAAGAATAAAAAAATGATATAATCAGCATAAAGCCTCAGAACACTTACACATTCGTTTCCTGAAAATCTTCTTCTGGTATTTCATATTTCTTCTAGAAATCAGGAAAATGATTATTGCAGATATTGCTAAAGCAGAAGCAGCAGGTGTTATCCCAGCAACAATTTTTATGCCCAAACTATTCTTTTTCTTCTCCGTATCAATATTTACTATAGCAATAAAATGAAAATTAAATTAGAGAGACTCACTAAAAATCAATTTTATTAACCAAATTTGAATTGCCAAAAATTTACATCAGTTATGAGATGTACTCTATCTAATTCATCAACAAAAATGCTAATTATAGACAAAACAAAGGAAAACTACTTCTGCATTGACACTTATTTTTCATGGATCAAGATATTTCCCCCTTTTTTTAACTTCTTTTTTAGTAAAAGGATTGCTTTAGTGGAGAGATTCCCTCATCTTTACAGTTTACAACCAAGAATACAGAAGGATACAGGCAATTATGTTTCTTCTCCTCCTTGTATACGAACAAAATGTCACAAAACATAAGGCATGTACCATTAAAGTCTGAACTTGCATCACTATTAGCATCATTGTAGTTTCCACCAGAATTTGCTGAAAAGTCAATTTCTTCAATTTTAGGAGCAGCATCCCAAGAAGAGGAATAGGTCTTTACCAACTTTTTATCAAAGCTCAAAGACTTGCTCCTGCTACTCAATATTGGGGAGCCAAACACTTCCAATGAATTCCTTGACTTCTCTACTTGTTGAAGTTTCATTTTCGCCGAATTATTTCCTGGGCTAGAATTCAAACTTGAGAGTGCTAAACTGTTTTCTTTGCTCAATCCCACCCCTAACTTCTCTGGGCTTTGGAAGTAAACATCTTTGTTAATCGAGATTTCGGCTGCATGAGGCCTAGTAACTTTAACTGAATGATTAGCCTCTGGATCAGCATTGAACATATTTCTTGAAGTTATTTTTCCGTGACTAGAATTTTTGCTGAAACTGATTTCACCTGCATGGTGACTAATATCAACAGAATTCTTGTCAGAACAATAGCATTTGCAACCAAGACCAGCTAGAAAACTCTTCCTATGCAATTTGCTTTTCATGTTCCTTGAGGAGTTCCTCACAACACTTTGCAAAAGTGCACTTTGGCTATTCAAGCTTGATTCAGACCTTACACTTGGAGTTCCATTCTGAACTTTGTACTTTCTGGTTACAAGAGCTGTTTGTTCATCTTTTTGGGGCCGGTGCTTGTTTGCATCATTATCAGCAACTCTTGGGGGGCTTTCAATCTCTTCTCCATTGAAGTACTTTTCAGCTTCAAATACTCCAATTTCTCCATCATCTTCCTTCTTTACTCCAAGAGGATCCTTTCTGCTGCTGACATAGCCATGGCCTGATTCTGCCAGGATGTCTTCTTTGTTGTTCAAGTACGAAGAGAAGGATGTGCCGCAAAGGTGGTAATTGTTGTTCTGAGAGTTGAAAGATTGCAACTGATGGATGTTGTTGTTATTTGAAGTGGCTGCTGACATAACCATAGTGAAAAAGTATCAAAGTACACACAGAAAAGGGCCCAAAAGAACCTGTTTGCATAGAGGCTGATGGAAGATGAGATAAAAAAAAAAAACAAAATGAGATTGAAATGAAAAAACAGTGGAATAGATAAAGATACTAAAACACTTTGAAGTAATAGAACTAGTATTATGACAATTTTTGAGTGCTAAAAGGCCATAATAATAAACAAAAGTAGCAGCTAGCAAGGTTGAAAGCAAAACTTAGTTATGTGAAGAGAAGGCTAAAACTAGATAGAGGGAAGGAAATGGATGCAGGAGAGAATTTAAAATTAATAGTTGAATAACTGCCTGGCACATTTAAGAGTAGTTCTATAAGTAGGCTAATGGAATAAGCAAAATGTCAAATGGGTAGGGTCATGTGCTTGTGTGTGGCCTAATTGACACTTCATCAATAGTTTTAACACTGATGAAATTTCTTTGAATTCTGGTGGATAACAAGTAAAGTATATTAATAACATTCTGCCTAATAACATGCATTAGCACAGACTCTTTTCTTCATGTTAACAATGATATGTTAGTTATATTGTAAGGCCCTGTGATTTGTCTCCTTCCAGGTGATAGGGTGATAACTACTAGAGAGAAACATATTTTTATCCACTTTGATTGTATAATATATATGTAGTCCCATCCTTTTAAAAACATAATTTGTTATCCACTTTGAGATCAAAACAGATTCTAAAAATTAAGTGGCTTAAAATTTATTTTGTTGGAATCAAATATATTATTTATAATGTCATTTAGCCTTTTTTTTAATTTGCTAAACACTAAATTATGCTGCCATACTATTTTCAGATTCCATTAGGAGCGATTTTAGACATTGTTGATCCTGTGGTCATTGCTGTTTCGAAATTCAAAGTGGTCCTGCGGTCATTGCTGGAAAGTCAATTGTGCTGAAGCCTTAAACTCAGGTATTTATATCTTTGATTCGAAAACTACTTTGAAATTGTTTTTGTATGCATTACTGGTATAGTTGTAACTTATGCTATGCCTCTCTACATGACCTTTCTTTCATTGGACTGATATCTTTGAAGTATTTACTGTGATTTTAACTCTCACAAGTTGTTAATTGTTAGCTCTAAAAAATACCGACTCTTAATAAGGAAACTCGGGTTCTTTGCAATATAACTTACAACTGTATATGATGAGTGCACAAATAGGTAAAAGACAAACATAAACTTGTCCTCACAAGAAATAATCACAAATTACAAATAAAATCATGAGCAATGACATTTGGAACAAACCTGAAGTAAATCATCCAAAGCTATTCCCATACCCCTGTATTTTCAGGCAAGGTATACAACTAAGGAACGACTACTTTGTATGAGCTCATCCTGGCAATAATAGCCACGATGCAATAGCTACTATAGCACTTTCTCATCAACTTCAGATGCTTCTGCCCAGGTACTCAAGCTTGCTACTGGCTTGGTATCCTCTTCTATAGCTGTCCTAATTTTCTCTAACTCTGCTAGCACCTACAGTAGTACAGATTACAGAATTTCAATGATTAGCTTTTAAAGTCAATGACTGGGATGAAACTACTGTGGCAACAAATTCTCTCTTTCTTCTGGTTTTATTTTCCTTTTTCTTGCTAGACTGGACAACAACTTTGTCCTTGTAGTCATCCACTTTGACAACATAGTTTGACACAAGTGAGGTTCCAACTGATCTTGATAGACAAACATTGAATAACTCAAGAGCACCAACCTTTCCTAGTTGCAATATAATAGCCTTTTCCAACCTCAGTGCTTCAGAATCAACAAAAGTTTCTTCTAAAACACATAGGTTCTCCATTAACATACGAAAATGTTGTGCCCTGAATGACTCAAACTTCGTAGAAATAGTAGATACCTCTCCAAAAGGCATTTGGGAATTATCAAAAATTTTATGTACACTACTCATTTTACATAAAATGGACTATACCTTTGGTTAATTGCAGCAATGGACTATACCCTTCACCAACACACACACACACACACACACACACACACACACACACATACATACACACCCACCCACCCACACACACACACACACACACACACACCCACACCACGCACACACACACACATACACACCCACCCACACACACACACACACACACACACACCACACACACACACACACACACACACACACACACCCACACACACACACACCCACACACACATGCATACACCCTCCATAAATAAAGAAATAAGGCCCTTACAGTAAAGTCACATGTCAATCTCCACATGAATTCCATGAGCAGTCCAGGTTCACTCTCTCTCCATAGATTCCATAAATGAAGACAAACCCAAAAGGTGTACAAAGTCAGTTTCTAATTAGGGTTTTAAAGTTAGAGTTGTAGTTGTATTACAAATAGCAATGACGAACAATTGTTGATGAACATTTAGTTATTTAATACTAATTAAGTTTATACAAACCTTACAAATCATAATATTGCATATGCAATTGCGGTTGGGAACCACAATTTAAAACGATGTTTGCAATCTTATGCTTCCACTCAATTTCCAATTTTATGTCCTCCCCTAAATTGAAATTTCGTACTTGGGATTAAGATACAACACTGATCACTAGTTTGCCCTCAATTTTTACTAGCATCACAACTACACACATCCTCATGATACGCACACACCCCCATCATACACACACCCTCATCACACACAAAGACACAAACACACAGACACACCCTCATCACACACAAAGACACACACACACACACACACACCCTCATGATAGACACACACACACATACCCAACTACAATAATAAAGCATAAGCACCCTCCAAACCCAGAATTTGAAGTTTACCTTTTGTATGTTCTTTTATGTCATGAATGTAATTTGCTATATACACAAATGTTGTTCATGTTGAGTGAAACTTAGATTCCCGTTTGAGATTGAATGCAATGATTCTTGCGGATAGTTTGCATTAGTCATTGTATTTAGTCTTGAATTGTCTGTTTGGACAGTTTGGGGAGACTGGTATTTTTATGTTAGATTCATTCGTCAAGGTTATTATTATTTTCATTAATTTGATGAAATTTTGGTTCAATGCATTTCAAGTTGTTCTCTGAGTGCATACTTGATTATCGGGAAATTCATTTCACCGATGTCATGTCATGTACTTGGAGACCAATGCGAAATGCTGCCAAAATTTAGTCAAATTTTTGTAAATAATGGTAACCCTGACGTTTGAAGCTAACATAAAAGGCAATCTTCCTAAATGGGATAGGGCCACACCTGTAAATAAAAAAGTGGGATTTTCATGCATGGAATTGCTTAGATGGATCGAAGTTGGATGAATGAAAGTCGCATGAGCCCAGAATATGAGGATGGCGTCGAGCAGTTCTTGCAATTTGCTTCAGAAAGAGGTCGACCGAATGAAGAAGGAAAATATTATTGTCCTTGCACCAACTGTTTGAATGGAAGACGACAACTATTGGACGACATACAGGACCATCTATTGTGTGATGGGATTAAGAACAATTACACGACGTGGATATGGCATGGTGAAGTCACAGCCATGCAGAGTGGGTCCTAATCTGAACCATTTGATGTAGAAATGGGAGATCGCTTGGAGGACATGATTTGTGACCTTGGACAAGAGTCTTTCCAGCAAGCACATGCCCCTGTGTATGAAGGATTGCAGAGTGATTCAAAGAAGCCTTTGTATACGGGGTGCAAGAATTCATTAACTTTGTTTTCTGCGGTGTTAAGTTTGGTTAATGTCAAGGCCTGGTATGGGTGGAGTGACAAAAGTTTCACTTCACTGCTTGAGGTAGTGCACAATCTGCTTCTAGATGACAACACGTTTCCTAAAACCTACTATAAGGCAAAAAAGATACTATGTCCCATGGGTATGGAGTATTAGAAGATTCATGCTTGCCCCAATGATTGCATACTGTACAGGCATGAATTCCAACAAATGTCCAAATGCCCTATCTGTGGGACTTCACGGTACAAAGTGAAGGATAAAAACGAAAGCAGTTATGATTAAAACTCAAACAAGGGCCCGCCAGTGAAGGTTTTGTGGTATCTTCCAATCATTCTGAGGTTTAAGCATCTTTTTGCTAACGAGGACGACGCAAAAGACCTTACATGGCATGCAAATGGAAGGATTTCTTATGGACTGGTCTGTCATCCGGCTGATTGCTCACAGTGGAAGAAAATCGATGGTTTGTATCCGGATTTCGGGAAAGAGCCAAGAAATCTTAGACTTGGACTCACCAGTGATGGAATGAATCCATATGGCACCTTAAGCACTCAACACAGTTCATGGCCGGTTCTACTAGTAATTTACAATTTGCCTCCTTGGTTGTGCATGAAGCGAAAATACATGATGTTGTCTATGATGATATCAGGTCTAAGACAGCCAAGAAATGACATTGATGTTTATCTAAGTCCATTGGTTGAAGACCTAAAAAAGTTGTGGGATGAGGGGGTTGTAGTCTTTGATGCGTTTTGCAAGAAGACATTTGAAATGCGTGCAATGCTTTTTTGTACCATTAATGACTTTCCAGCATATGGGAATCTCAGCGGTTACAGTGTTAAGGGTCATCATGCATGCCTCATCTGTGAAGAAAACACAAGCTACATACAACTAAAACATGGAAGAAAAACAGTCTACAGTAGGCATCGCCGTTTTCTAACACCCAATCATCCTTACAGATGACTGAAAAAAGCTTTTAATGGAAGTCAAGAGCATGATATTGCGCCCATATCGTTGACTGGTGAGCAGGTATATCAGCGGGTTCAACACCTGAATAATGTATTTGGAAAGACCCAAAAGAAGGATAAAAGTAAGAGTTCCATATGGAAGAAGAGGTCCATTTTCTTTTAACTTTCGTACTAGTCTGATCTAGACGTTAGACATTGTATTGATGTTATGCATGTGGAGAAAAATGTATGTGACAGTGTGATTGGGACGCTCTTTAACTTTCAAGGAAAGACGAAGAATGGCTTGAATACCTGTCAAGATCTAACTGATATGGGCATACGATCACTGTTGCATCCAAGGTCTGATAGGAAGAAAATTTACTTGCCCCCAGCCTGCCATACTTTGTCCAAAAAGGAGAAGATAAGTTTTTGTCAGTGTCTTCGTCGGGTGAAGGTTCCACAAGGATACTCTTCAAATATTAAGAGCCTTGTGCAGTTGAAGGAGCTTAAGCTTGTAGGGTTGAAGTCTCACGATTGTCACGTGCTCATGCAACAACTGTTAGTCATGGCTATACGAGGCATCTTGCCAAACAAAGTCAAGTTAGCCATAACTCGCCTGTGCTTTTTCTTACATGGTATATGTAGCAAAGTCATTGATCTTGTCAAGTTTGATGAGCTGGAAAATGAGGCCGCAATTATACTGTGCCAGTTGGAGATGTATTTTCCCCCTACTTTCTTTGACATCATGATTCACTTGATTGTGCATCTGGTCAGAGAAATCAAATGGTATGGTCCTGTTTATCTATGGTGGATATACCCGGTTGAGCGATACATGAAGATCTTAAAAGGGTATACAAAGAATCTATATGATCCAGAAGCATCTATTGTTAAGAGGTACATTGCAGAAGAAGCCATTGAATTTTGTTCATAATACATTGAGAAGGCTAAACCCGTTGGCCTTCCTAAGTCTCGGCATGATGACAGAGTGGGTGGTAAGGGCTCAAGAGGACTGCATGTGATCACTCCAAGTGTAGAAGATTTGTTACAATCTCACTTGTATGTCTTGAACAACAATAATGAAGTTTTGCCATACATAGTTAAGCATGAAGCTTTAGTCGAACAAAATAATCCAAAAATGTCAAAGAATTGGCTGTTGAAAAAGCATAACAAGACTTTCTATGATTGGTTTAAAGATACAATCTTCGCAGATGAGAATGCTTCAGAAACATTAAGAAAGCTAGCAGATGGGCCTAAAAGAAATGTTATAACTTGGCAAGGATACGACATAAACAAGTATTCATTTTACACAAAAGCACAAGATGACAAAAGTACAATGCAGAACAGCGGGGTCACCCTAAAGGCTGAATCTCAACACTTCGCAAGTGTGAATGATGCCAATCCCTATGTAGCTTCCATCCCTTACTTTGGGTTCATTGATGAAATTTGGGAGCTTAACTATGTGAAATTTACTGTATGTGTTTTCAAATGTAAATGGGTTGATAGCAACACCGGTGTGCGTACCGATGATATAGGATTTACCACAATGACCCTTTCATCATGGCAGAACAAGCTAGACAAGTATTTTACGTGCAAGACCCTTGTGATGAAAGGTGGTGTGTGGTTCTCCAGGGCAAAACAATTGGTGTTAATGTAGAAGATGATGATTCATACATGGACACCTATGTTAGTCCTTTGACCGCTCAAATCACTCCTAACGTTGTCGGAGAAGAAGAAGCTGACGACGTTCATGCTAATCGTAATGATCATGATGAAGGAGAATTGATTAACATCGTTTAATGTAATTTTCTATTTATATATTTGATTTTGCTACATTCATTTACACAAGTCATACAATTTTTTTTTGTAATGTTTAATAAATTGAGTGTACTCAAACCAATCATATATGATTGGTTATTATATGATTGGTTTAATAATTGCATTAATGAAAACATGCATATATTTGATGAAAGCTTTGAAAATGGAACTTATGTAATTTCATCTTTTTGTATTCAGTGGATCTCATCAATTGGTTTCTAGAGAGAGAGAGCTCACGAAAGCAAGTAAGTGACAACTACACTTTTTTCTGATTGTTTAAAATTATATCTTAACCTGTTGCAAAATTTATTTTTAACTTTGTCTTGTTATTTATGGATGGTTTACTCAAGAGGGAGTGAAATCAGGCATAATTCATCAGTCTTATAATAAAATATGGAAAATTTAGTCATATTTGTATCTTGCAAGTTTCCCAATTTGCCTTTAATCTATATTCTAATGGGCTGGGATAGTCAAAGTATTGAGTGTATTTAACATGCATTGGATTTGGTGTCTGGTAGATGTAGAAAATGATGTTTATAATACCCCTCCTGCTCTCAGTAAAAAACTTGAGGCATCGGTTTTTTGTTCTAGATGGCATCCTTAGGACTTCATACAGCTCATGTTTGTCGCCAGTTTCATCATCCACCGCCCTTACCTTCTCTGGCTTCTCACGTTTATTGTTGTTAAACCCATATTTATGCTCTCCTCCCTTTGTGTCTTGTTTTATCACAACTTTAGCTGAATCTCCTATCTTCTTTTGGCTTCTTGGCAAAAAAGAAACACTCCTCGCATTTGTTCCTTTGCCACAACAATGCTCTTCTCCTTCATGGTCATCAAGAATCATGCAGTCGCCGGCATTAGCATTATTATTTTTCTCACTCATCTTGACCATAGTTGAATCTTCTGTCTTATTCTCCAATGACACACTTTGATGGCCTCTATCTCTTTTCTTCATATGTTCTAGTGCTTCAACTTCAGAATGCATAGAGCAATCTGAACTTTCCCAGTGATCACTAAAGGCTTCTGCATCAGCATTGACACTGTCCACCCTCTTTGCTTTATGCTTCTGTGCTGCATTCCCTACTTCCTCCTTATAAATCTCAGATTTATTAGAGGTTGCACTAGAACAATCAGCACCAATTTGTGGCTCTTCCTCCTCTACCAGCTGAATATCTTTCCTTTCACCTTTCACCGTGGCTCTTCCATAAACTACACTACTTTCAACTGAAAGTGTACTAGTTTACAAAAGAAAAGGTGAAAGGAAAGATATTGAGCTGGTAGAGGAGGAAGAGCCACGGATATGTGCTGATTGTTCTAGTGCAACCTCTAATAAATCTGAGATTTATAAGGAGGAAGCAGGGAATGCAGCACAAAAGCATAAAGCAAAGAGGGTGGAGAGTGTCAATGCTGATGTAGAAGCCTTTGGTGATCACTGGGAAAGTTCAGATTACTCTATGCATTCTGAAGCTGAAGCACTAGAACATATGAAGAAAAGAGATAGAGGTCATCAAAGTGTGTCATTGGAGAATAAGACAGAAGATTCAACTGTGGTCAAGATGAGTGAGAAAAATAATAATGCTAATGTCGGCGACTGCATGATTCTTGATGACCATGAAGGAGAAGAGCATTGTTGTGGCAAAGGAACAAATGCGAGGAATGTTTCTTTTTTGCCAAGAAGCCAAGAGAAGATAGGAGATTCAGCTAAAGTTGTGATAAAACAAGACATGAAGGGAGGAGAGCATAAATATAGGTTTAACAACAATAAACCTGAGAAGCCAGAGAAGGTAAGGGTGCTGGATGATGAAACTGGCGACAAATATGAGTTGTATGAAGTCCTAAGGATGCCATCTAGATGTGTATTTTTCAAGATATAGTATTTATATTCCATCACGCATCCATTGACTACTGATTACATCTAATATACTTTTTTAACATATATTGCCAAATCAAATCATCATTCAATGTTTGCTGCACAACACGTCAGTAAAATTTGCTATGTACAAAATGACACCAACCCCAATCAACCCCTCCCCTGGTAACCCCCAATTTCATTCCTTCATCATTCAAGGTCTTCATTTCATTCCTTCCCCGAGAGTTTGAAGTACTGTTCTCAATGATTTCTCTACAATTCCAAAAATCTAAGAAAAGTTTGCTTGCAATGATCCTGTGCGATTTGTATCTAATACAAAAGTATACAAGGTCACAAAGTATATGAAATAATATTTGCTTAGATGCTGATGTTAATTCTGCCTGAGTTTATTAATCATATGGTATCTTGAGATGTCCATCCTTTCTTCTCCAACTCTTGTCTCAGTGCCTGTCAACAACCAAGATTTTTCATCACAAAAATATTTAGTAATGGATTTGCATCCTCTGGAGTAAATACTCTCTTTATTGTACATCAAAAATATTCTTTATCTCTACCAATTAAAAAATATCAATGTATTTCTGATCATAGTCAACCAAATTTACCTTCAGTTAAAATAAGTGGCTAATTTAGAATAAAGTTAAAACATTTGAGACTCAAATTTAGTGAATCTACTTAAGTATAAAATGTTTGACATCACATGAAGGAAGAGGAGTATAACCCTGGAACCAAGAATTTCATTATCTAACTATAGAGAAAGCACATATTAATTATGAAATCATACCTTTATTCTTTTTCTGTTCACATCAAAATCAAAGTTTCCCAACCGAGATGCAGATCGATACTCCAAGTAGAACCCTTACCCGGTGGAAACCTGAACTGAAAAGGTAGGTGAATCAAATTAAAAAACCAACACTGTTAGAACTCCACTATTCCAGATTACTTACATAAACAACTCTTGATGTTGATATTTGTCTGTAATCGAAATTTACATTTTGTATGTTGTTGTATGTTATTGTATAAAGGATCATGGCTTCTCCACCTGCCTCCAATCCTCCTCCTCCTCCTTCTCCTCCTCCTCCTCCTCTTACTCCTTCCGACGCATCGGCTTCGCCGTCTACCATAAAGCAGACACACAAAGCCTCACGTCTAAGATCGTTGTCTACTAGACCACTTGGTGCAGAGAGACCAGTGGTCCATGTTTATCCTGCTACCGGCAAGGCCGACGGTCCTCACAGGAAGAAATTAAGAACATATTTGGGGATTGTGGCGAGTGATAAGGTGGACATCACCTACGAGAACTGGAAGGTGGGCGTCACATATTTGGGAGGATATTCAGGTATTTTTGTTTTCTTATTTGATTTTGTTTAATTAATAGCCAAAAAATACATTATTGTAACAAATAAACCTTATTTGATGTTGTCAGGTGGAATTTGAAATCCCAGAAGCTTCTGACAGTAGGACGAAAAGGAAGTTACTTCAGACCGTGGGTGAGAGATAGAGGCAGTTTAAATCACACCTCACGAGGAAATGGGCCCTTGCAGCCGATCAGGACGGTGTGGAGGACACTGTCTGTGAGAAATATAGCATCAGCAAGGAAAAATGGGTCCAGTTTTGCCAGACTCGCAGAGACCCTTCTTGGGAGGTATGTTCCTTGCCATTTAAGTTGTTTTTCAAAAAACATTAACTTGTTATACTTCATTCTAGCAATTTGAAAGATTATTGTTTTATTTTTGCAGGATGTGCGCAAAAAGGCACAAGCCATCCAGAAGCAGAACACTGCCCCCCACGTTTTGTCTCATGGGGGTTATGACTATTTGGAGCAGAAGCTCCTGGCTGAGAAGACGAAGAAGAAGTTGGAGGAAGCTACACAGTCAAGAAGCATTGATGGCGTCATCGACCCTCCATCCCCGGTTAGACACCACGTGAAGTGGAAGATGGCCCGCACGAAGAAAATAGGGGAGATGACGACTGAGGCCGCAAAGGAAATCGTTGCGAAGATCGTAAGTCATTTTCAACTAACCATTAGAATTATATTTCAATATTTTGTGAATGTCATGTACATCGAAGCAGATCCTCGAGTTAGCACAAAGAGGAGTTGTGTTGATCCCTAAGGAAACGATCCTAAGACGAGTGACTCAGATAGGTGCGGCTTGTACATCGAAGCAGATCCTGCCCGCCTGGTTGCCCTGGGGAGAGTTTATGAGGGATCCACTGTTGTTCATAATACTCCTTTGTTGCTTGGCCAAGTAAAGGTGGGTGTGGAGGAGGTTACAGATGCAGATGCTCCAGTTCCTATACCCACTGATGAGGTTTCCTTAGTGGGGTAGGCACTTCACACCTTCCTTGCTTGGCTGACACATCTGGTCAAGTCTTTATCACAGCAGGTACTTTACTCTTACTATATGTTTCTTCTTTTTAAATTAATTCATTCAATGTGCCTCAAATTAAGCCATTTAACTTTGTTTCATGAACAGGTAGCTGTGTCTCCGGGAAAACCACCTCCAAAGCCCAATCCAGAGGTCGATGATCCGCTTTATCTGATGACATTGACCATCCCAGAGCTTTTCTTGAGGCCTTATCAGGTTACATGGGATGCCACTGTGTTTGGGGTCTTTAATCCATATTTCCCGCTCTATATAAAGCACGAAGACCTCTCCGAAATCGCACACGATGGTCAATGTCTCAGCATATCAGTGTTACAGTTGTGGATTTTGTAAGTCATTTTATATTACTTTTAATTACCTAAGTTATTGCTTTCAATTCATAAATATTTAACTTTGACTTAACATAAACAGGCATCTCACTGAAACAAGTATGCGAGCGGGGAGTTCTGATATCTATCGATTCCTCAAGCCACAATCCATTCAGAGGTTTGGGTAATTGCAGTTTGAGTCTGAAAGTTACATAAAGACTTGGATGCAGAGTTCAAAACGTGATTTCTATCTTGGAGCCTACCTAAATGGGTAAGTCACACAAAATAACTGATTCCACTACAGCGGACACTGGCAGATGGTGGTCATCCTGCCCAAGGAACACCTAGTTGTCTGGTTTTGTTCATTGCATAACAGGCCAGACAAACTACCTTAAGGGGATTATTAATAGGTTAGTGTTCTTTTCAATACATTTGCATTGAAATACCTCAACAACACCACTTTTTAATTGTTACTCGCATGGAACAATGCTTTAAAAGGTCTTGATGATGCTCCACAGCCTTAATCAAAGGCTCCTGCTAGGTGGATTGTCGTCAAGGTACGCCATTTACATAAAACTTCCACTTATATATGTTTCTTATGTGTCTATACACTAGTTGTTTAATTAATATCCAAATTTCATTATGTATTTAGTGTAATAGACAAAAAGGAAGTACTGAGTGTGGCTACTATGTCATGCACTGGATGTCCACCATCATTTTAGGAACTTTTAGGAATAACTGGGAAGCGGTACGTTTATTTCAAACAAATTCGATTTTTTTTATAATTTGTATTACATTATTAACTTATTATGATTTATTTCATTATGCAGTATTTTAACGATCCTAGACCATTGGAGCTAGAGAGATCAAAGGCGTTGCAGATCCAGTGGGCACAGTATTATCTCCGAGTTAGAGATCAGACCTAGGATTTAAGGACATTAAGTTTAGCTTAGTTTACTTTGGTTTAACATTTTTGACATTTCCTATGTAATTTGAACGTTGAATTCATTTGTTGATTGTTGTTTATGATAAATCAATTATTCGATGTTTATTATGATTAAAACTGCTTGAAAGCAGAATAAAATGTTTATTTGTTGTGAATTGGGTTTGAAATTGCATTTTACAGGTACAATTTTGGGTTTATTGTAAAAACAGAAAGTTTATATAAAAAAAACTTGAAAACAACATCGGTTATTAACAAAAACCGATGTTAATATAGTAAACAACATTGGTTATTTACAAAAAAACCGATGTCAACATGCACCTTAACATCAGTTATACTAGAAAATCGATGTCAACGTTTACATATTAACATCGGTTATTTATACATAACCGAGGTTAACGTTTTTATATTGATATCGGTTACTTATAGATAACCAATGTTAACGTTTGTATATTAACATCGGTTTTGCTAGAGAACCGATGTCAATATATAACATTAACATCGGTTTTACTACAAAACTGATGTCAATGTTCGTCATGCATACACTTTTTTGTTGTAGTTCATTGTGTATAACATCGGGTATTTAGAAAATTGATGTTATTGTATTTATGTTAACATCGGTTTTTCAAAACCGATGTTAACAATAATACATTCAACATCGGTTATAGAATCAATGTAGAATGTCGTAAATAACCGATGTTGAAAGTGTAATTTCTAATAGTGTCAAGAGTATTTAGGTCCTCTTATTGTGGCTGAGTTGAAAGCAATTCTTGATGAGCATAATGTGTTTTCTAAACCATGGAGAATGGCTATATGGACAAATATGAAGGTTCAGTTGTTAATGATTTAAGATTGAAGCGCATTTTTTATGGGACCACGAATGGAAGAATATATATAACTTCCTGTCTTTTTTCAAAGTGTTTGCTTTTATTGTTGGTAATGTTGACACTTCATCAAACAAAGATATAATATACAAAAGCGAAGTGGTGAATTACAAAGAATAAATTAACGACATGCAAGTTATTTTGGTTTACAATACCCTCTTTTATTTTTGTATGGTGAAGATAGGTGTAGAGATGATGCACAACATAAAGAAACACCTGCAACTCAAAATGCAAAAAAAGAATACGCTTACTATAAAGGAGTTTCTTTGTTTTTGTATTCATACCAGAAAAGATGAAGGACAATGTTGAGATCTAGGAAACTTTTTCAACAATTTGTAGATGACAGATATTGCATGATGGAGTCCGAAAGATTGTATTTTATCAGGACTCACAAAAAATAATTAAGAGTTGATAAATACAACAAATTGCAGTAATGTTATGATCAGACCCAAAATCAGGGGTCAAATAAAGGGAAAAGAGTCATTCTACCCTTAACTTTTGTTCGAAATCAAAGATATATGGATCAACTATATTTTGATTGAATGACAATTTGTGGGGTTATTGGGTTTCCTAATTTGTTCATAACTTTCACATGCAATTCAAATTGGCTTGAGATTCAAAGATTGCTCAGGCTAATGCATTTAAAGCTTGCAAACCATCCTTATATAGTGTCAAGGATATTCAAAATAAAGTTTGATCAGCTAATGACCGATTTGAAGAAAAAGCATATTCTTGGGAGAATGCTTGCATCTAAATCCTTATTTCATATTTCAAGTTTTTTTTATTTGAATATAATTTATTGAATTGTTTTGCAATGCAAATATATACGCCATTGAGTTCCAAAAAAAGAAGGTTGTTGCATGCACACATACTGATTTTTCTACATCCATCTTGCAAGTACCCAATGCCTAAAGATATTGACAAGATCATTTCATCTTAAATACCAGACCAACAAAAAAATAAATTTTTTAGATGATTTAGTCAAAACTCACATGATCCATGGTCTTGTGGTAATGCTAACAAATCTTCACCGTGCATGAAATCTGGGAAATGCTTCAGGTATTGTCCTAAACAGTTTCAATCCTCCACTATAGTAGACCAACATGGCTATCTAGTTTATAGGAGAAGAAAAAAAATGTCATAAAAAAAATGGTATCATTCTTGATAGTCATCATGTTCCCTATAACTCAAAGCTTTTGATGAGGTATCAGACACATCTTAACATTGAGTGGTGTAATCAATGTACTTCTATGAAGTACTTATTCAAGTATACCAATAAAGGGTATGATAGAATTACAATTGCCAGTGTCCCCACACAAAGAGAAGATGGATCTCAGAATGAGATGATTGATGCGATAAAAAAATATCTTGATTGCAGATGTATTTCATCATGTGAGGCATGTTGGAGGATTTTTTTCATTACCAATTCATGGTAGATCACCAACAGTTGAGAGATTATTCTTCCATCTTCCTAATGAGTGTTCTCCTTTCTCTAATGATGATGAAGATATTGACTCCTTGCTCTCTAAAGCAATTGTTAAAGAATCAATATTCTCCTCTTGGATGGAAGCAAACAAGATCTATGTTGAAGCTAAAAATGTTACATATTCACAAATTATCACTAAACAATATCTATGCCAAAGATGTTGGAAACCATGAGAAAAAGGATACACCATTAGGAGACTTATATGGGTTCCTCCAAGCATAGTGAAATTGTTTTATTTGAGAATGATGTTTTTAGTTCTAAAGGACCATGCAACTATAAAGACAT
This sequence comes from Glycine soja, assembly GCF_004193775.1. NCBI lineage: Eukaryota > Viridiplantae > Streptophyta > Magnoliopsida > Fabales > Fabaceae > Glycine > Glycine soja. The sequence continues at coordinate 32,151,117 of NC_041002.1, read as the reverse complement.
CAGGACTATTGGAGCAACTCAATATCCATATTTTAAAGAGGCATTTTTGAAATGGGTTTTCTTGTTGATGATACAAAATATGTAGAGGCTATTAAGAAGCTAAAGATTGGGGATCGAGTCAATATTTGAGAAAATTATTTGTCACAATGCTTTGTACTAATAATGTCCAAAGATCAAAACAAGTGTGGGAACTGTGGAAGCAATGTCTTCCAAGGTTATTTTGATGATGTCAAAGAATCAAGAGTTAAGCAAATTCCAAAGATTAAATAATTAAGTTTCAAGAATCAAGATTCAAGATTCAAGATTCAAGAATCAAGTTTCAAGAATCAAGATTCAAGAATAATCAAGACCAAGATTCAAGAATCAAGAGAAGACTCAATCAAGATAAGTACTAAAAAAGTTTTTCAAAAACAATGAGTTGCACAAGAAATTTTCACAAAATCATTACCAAAGAGTTTTACTCTCTGGTAATCGATTACCAGAAGGTAGTAATCGATTACCAGTGTTTTAAAACTTTAACATTTCAAATTTCAAGAGTTACAACTTATGTTTAAACAGTTTTAAATCATTTTAAATTTGTGTAAGTAATCGATTACCAGAGCTTCTAAACATTTTAATTTTCAAAATTTAAAATGTAGAGTCACATTTGTTGATGTGTAATCGATTACACCTTAATGGTAATCGATTACCAATGACTGATTTTGAAAAACAAATTTCCAAAAGTCACAATTCTTCAAGTGACTTGTTTCTGAAGATTTTTTCAAAAGCCACAACTTTTTAAGTGACTAGTTTTCAAAAGAGTCACAATGATTAAAAGGTGACTAGTTTTAAAGAACTTGCCAAGAGTCATAAACTTTAACTTGAGTCATCAAGAGATTATAAATATGTGACCATGGCATGAATCCAAAAATCCATCTTTACATCATCTCTCAACATCTTTCAATCAATCTTTCAATATCTTTCTACAGAATTTTCTGATTCATTTCT